>NC_134643.1:12621105-12921271 GCF_030463565.1 Pelecanus crispus
TGGGAGCCGTACACTAACATATATGAATGAATTAGGTAACTGTTGCAACACTACCAAGCTGTGTGAGGTGGTGATGCAATGCTTATTTTATGCTCCAGATTAATGCAAAAAAAGGGGCCTCAGCTGAAGTCTCACGTCCAAGTGTATCCACCCAAACCCCGGTGCAGGGTGAACCACCCTGGACCGGAGATACGAACTTGGGACTGTCAGCCTGGATATTGCATTGCCATCTAGTGCACATCGCAGAAACTGCATCGTAAGGCCTGTAGGTTAAGATGCACAGCACTAAACGTATAAAAGTAACGAGGGTTTTAAAAAAATGTTCATTTGGAGGGTTATTAGGTAATGGCAGCAGGAAATTCTTAATAGAAATCTCCAGTCTCATCCCTCTTTTGCTAAAGTAGCAAGAATCAATATTTTTAGGAAACAGCAAGAGAAATTTGAAGCTTTCACCCCTTCTGTTTTCCTTTCCTGGGTGTAGGAGAGCCCAGGGAAGAGCTCTGTGTGCCCTCTGTAAATACAGAAAGGACAAGCTGAAGGTAAGCCTTGCACAGTGTTTCCTCTTTCAGCTCAGTATTTGCTTGCAAACAGAATGCAAATATGTAACTCACAGTTCTCATTCAAAATTATTCACTCTTTGCCTTTGGGATTGCTCCATGGTTTGCACATTATTCGTACACTGCAAACAATGACTCAATGAGTTGTGAGCATTGATCTCTGCTGCTTCTGGCAGGTGTGTTGCATTCTCAAGCTTTGCTGCACCGGTGTATGTGAACCAAAAAAATCAATATTGTCAAAACTGTAAAACATACATTTTTATATCTAAACGTGCCATCCAGGGTTTCAGGCTGCAAGAGAGCGTTTCTTCCTAACCACTATTTTGGAACATCCAAGAAGTGGCTGTAAAAAAACCTTAGAAGATATTAGCAAGAGAAGTTAATAGAAATCTGTTCCTGAATTATTTATCTGGGTATTCTCTTCATTCATTTCTGTCTTCTGCCTACAAAGAGCTTTAGGGGAGCTTCCATAAAAGGGCTCAGGTGTGAAGCAAAAACAAGCAAAGGATTTAAGTTTTATGTATCTAGTCCCATATCTATGGATAAGGTAACTTGGCTGCTCAGCAAGGGACAGTTGGGTACCTGAGATGGAGATATGCAAAGGCCAGCTGTCTCAGAGGGACTCTGCCAAAGCTAGTCAAAAAGTCTTGGTTTCTAGCCTCCTACATGACTTTTGTGGCCTCCTGTACTCATTACCTCTCTTTCTGCCTTGTTTTCAGCCCAGCAACTGTGTTAAAGAGCCCAGTCCTGAAAATACAGCTATGGAAAGAGATTATAGAAAGATCTAGCAAGACTTCTCACATGACATGCTCTGTCTGGGACATTTGAGGTATCCATGAGGGACAAGCAGTATGATATGGACTCTGTGGGAGACCCAGGCCTTCCTAAACTAGCTGCTAATAGAAAAATTAGGTGTCCTGAGATGTATTCCATTTATATAGTTACGTGATTGAGACTGTTTGCAGCATTCCTGCTTTCCCTGCTTGGCTTGCATGTGTGTATGGCACACACCCACACTTGGTAGGGTATCAGTAGTGAACAGTTTGGGGGCTGGTGGGCAACAAACTCACTAGTGAGATGATGTCCCTGGTGCCCCAACCTGTGCAATGCCCAGGGCCTGCTGTGTTCAGCCTTGTAGTCCTTCTTGTGGAGCACTGCAGCCTGCCTTTCACTTTATAGCCATCCACCTGCACACCCCTACCTGCATCTGCAGCTTTTCTCCCTGTCCTGGTCTTCCAGAGTGCTCTTACCCTCATTGCCTAGCATGGGGGTGCTCAGAAATTGCTGTTACGGCTGTTCAGTTGGGTTTTGTTGAAAGTCATTGCCATTGCCATGTGAGTTGCCTTTCCTTCTTCCCTCTACATTTCATTCTCCACTTCATAATTTTTATTTTAAAGCCATATATTAGGGAGCAAGTAGATCATAGCAGATAAGAGTTGTTCAGATAGACAATTAACATTTCCCAGTAATGTACACACACAAGGCTCAGCAGCCAGTTAGAGCTGCAAAATTATTCCTGATTGAAGCATGTGCCAGTCAACTCTAATAGCACAATGAGGGAGGGCAAGCGAGATCAAGATGTAACTGCAATTACTTTGAAAATGGTATTTGCAGGCAATGCTTCACTGGAGAGGATGCCCTGAGAGGGTGCTCATCTGGAGGGACCCCTGTCACTTCTCATCCAGGCTGGCCACTCTGAAGCGCATTCCTTTTTTTTTTTTCCCTTCTCTCTTTTCCCCTTCCTTCCTATTTGTTTGGGTTTTGTTTTGCCCAAATAGAAGAATCACTGTTACAGTTGCTGTATATCATGAGTTACAGGCCCCACAGATAAATCTTTGTGCCTGTAGACCTATTTTATCATCCTTTGTGCAACAGTGAGAACTTCTGGTCTTTTTCAGATGAAGACCAAATAGGTGAATTTAACCACTTGTCAAAAATTTGTTTGTTCAGATTGTTCTGATTGTTCAGAGATAGCTGCTTAAACTGTCTCCTGTGTGTGCTACATCAGAGAGGTTGATATGCAAAGTCAAATATATTAATTTAAGGTAGCACCACCACGATATGTTTGACTTGTTCTGTCTCAAATGTAAGCATTTTAATAAGATCAATTTTTCAGCTATTCATGAATAAACATATTAGATACCCAGAGAGGTGGTGGAGTCACCATCCCTGGAAGTGTTCAAAAAACAGGTAGATGTGGCACTTCGGGATATGGTTTAGTCTAGTCTACCCTTGATTGGTTTAGGTGGGCTTGGTAGTGTAGGTTAATGGTTGGACTGGATGATCTTAAAGGTCTTTTCCAACCTAGACGATTCTATGATTCTATGATTCTATTCTATACTACTGAATAACAGCTATCACCTGCTGTCTGGGAGGCTTTGACATGGTGTGATCTGCCCTTCACCACAGCAGCCTGGGCCACTGACCACTCATGTTTGGGAAGCCATGAAGCACAGATTGCAGGACTGGCACTCTTAGCAGATGACTTTGAGCTAAATACACTCTTGAAAGTTTTCTGCAGGGGTATGAGGCATTGCCATGTTAAACCATCTATGCAGACTTGCCTTTCTTTATCTTTGTGTAAAACTTGACCAGACTTCACGAACCTCTAGCCTCTTCACTCAGGTATTCCAGACAGAGCAGCTCCTTTGGGGTCAAAGCAGCATTAAACAGAAGTACTTAAATGTTTTGATAGTTGGTGCTGCAATGCCTAAGGCGTGCTTGGCCCCAGGAAGGAATTCAGGTGAAACACAAGGTAAAATCTGGCTCTTCATCTGGATTCATAAAAGCTGGTGTGCTAAGAAATAGATCATCTAAACTCCAGGAAGTGATCCGTCTTTCTCCTTCCTTAAGGAGAAGATACATTTAGCACTTGTGTTATATTTCCTGCAGCTGGCTAGAAAGGGAGATCAAGAGTCTCTGGTCCTTGATTTTTTTACTACTTCTGGTTTAAACCCAGTAAGAATTAAAACCAGCACTAAAAGAGTCCTCTGTCTCTCAATCAGTATCCAGAGCCAAGATCCCCTTCATCTTTGTGGATTAGCACTTATCTTCCTCTAGGACTTAAGCTTCATTTGAAGAAATACAATGAATCATAGAACACTCTCTTCATCTGAATTAATGATGTACTCTAAATGATTTCACATGAAAATAGAGGCTTTTGAAACCCACATATTCCACATTCTGACTGATACCTCTAGTCATTCACTTGTTTTTACTGCTAGAAACATTGTGTACATCTGTCAGATACAGCTCCTTCAGGATTGTACTAAGTGCCAAAGGATCTTACGCAGGAGACACGTATGTACATCCTTTCACCAAAGCGGGTGATGCTCCTGGGTGCTCAGGGAAGTCTCTGTCTCCTGCCTGGAAAATTAGATGGCATCTGGAATAGATTTCCTGAATTAACTTCTTAACTGCACTGGCTTGTCATTAAATTAAAGTATATGCTTTGCGAAAAGTTCTTTCTTAGTGCTTTTTCCCATTGCTCATAGGAAAAATAGAAACAATTAGAGGGTCCTGGTTCCCCTTTTGTCCTTGTTTTCTGTCAGTGTGAGTTCATGAATGTCAACAGTGTTCTTCAATTTATCCTGCTGAAGACAACCAGGCTGAGGTTGTCAAGACTGCAGAATAAAATGCAGCTGCTGCCACATCAGTCAGCGTATGTGTGTGTATGTGTGTATGTGTCCATCCATGTGCATTAATTGTGGTGATAACTTCTGATTTCGCAAGGCAGACCCAGTGTTTGACCAGTGCAAAGATAAATAGTTACACCTGTAGAGTGAATTCACAGAAAAGGATATGCTTCCACATTTGTGGTAAAAACACAGAAAATGTCTGGATTTATATGTCAGCGCCAAAAAGTACGTGCACCTCCAGCAGGCTTTTACCTTCTGCTGCTGGTTTGAGGTGAAGGGCAGATCACCCCTTTCATGTTTTACCTCCTATCATGAAAGAATCAGTGGAGAAATTTACCTTTAGAAGCATTCACATATGTGGGCTTTCCATTTGGAAAAATTATGAGGAAAAAGTAAAGGCAAAAATGCGACTTTCCCGGTCCTACACACATATATTCTAGTGGGGCTGAAACTGCAAATGTGTTTAAGGTGCAACCAAAACCTAAGTCACATAAAAGAGCACACACATGGCTATATGTGAGTTCAGATTTGTCCACAAATCCTTGGTGTTACACAAGTGATGCTGGGCAAGAAATAGTCCTGAAAAATATGGGTGTGCCTGGTTACATCAAGCATGTATTTTGTAAAACAACAATTCACGAACTCAAGGGAAACCCTGGCCTTAGTAAAACAGTCCAGAATGTTAATGGGCATCAAAATTTCTGGTTTAGTGCTGCATCCAACAATCTGTCGTTCAGCAGACACTTAGGATGTGTTTTTTCTCATCCTGCTTTTAAAGTGATGTAATTTTTTCTGGTGATGTCAACTGGCAGAAGAAGCAACAATGAATTTAACCAGCATTATTTTTGACTGCCTATGCTGAAATGAAGCAGGAGAACTTGTGAAAAACTGTATGCCCTTTGGGTGGCGCCTACTGCAAAGCATTTGGTTTCTTTTCTTACACAGTAGAGCTGAGAAAAGTCCCAGCCTGGAGCTGGCTGGGCTTTATGTCCCTGGCTCCTTTGGGTACTGCTGGGAGGGAGTGCGACCACAGAGTATCAGGGATACCTGGTGTGCAAAGAGGGGACAGAGAATAGAAAATGAATAGCATTTATTTATAAATTCAGTTTGCATTTGGTAAGTGTGGGACATTTGCCTTTTTGGTTTTTGGTTTTATATGGCTACTGAAAAAAAAAAAAAGCTGTAAACGTATTTTATTAGTTATTAAATATATATTTTTTTTAAATACCGTTGATGTGTACACCCATGAATAAAACAAGTCCTTGCCTAATCTCACAGTTAAAAGAACAGAGAAAACATGATTTTTCTTTCTTTTTCGGGGTGTAATAGCATGTTTACATTACCTTAACAAACACTGGTAGGCTAGGTGGGAAGAACAGGTTTTAAGAAAGGCTTTGAAAGCATAATTAGAATTAGAAGTCAAAAGCTGGCACACCTGCTCTGGGGTGTAAGTATATGGGCTGGGTCAGATCTGATTTTCACCAGTGATTTTCATCCATAAGGACCTGTGGTGGGTAGGGAACGTGAGGCACGAGTGTAGCCAGCCGCCCCTCCCGCCCAACTTGCTGGGCCAGCAGAGCCAGCAAAGGATGTTGTAATGTGCTGCTGGATGTGCTAATACCATCCTGCCAACACCTCCAGCTCAAGGGAGTTGAAAGCAGGTATCCCTCTGAGCTTGGTTTCCTGGGAATGTTTTAGAATTGCTTCAGTTTAGACATACTGGTGCTCAGCTGTGCCCGTAAAGTCTCCTCTTTTTTGTAATCCAGAGCATAAATGTTGTATGTCACTGGTTTTTATAATATATCAAGCAGTGACGTGAAACGTGGTGTATACTTCTAACCAGCTGTGATGTGCCAGAGTACAATGACATAACAAGGTTAGCCATACGCTTGCTTACTCATGAATTTATAAAATCAGTCTCTAGGAAAAGAAAACACACCCAAAATGCCAAGAAAATAAACACAAGGAGTTCATTGTCCAATGCAGAAGGCTTAATTTACAATTAGACATAAAGATCTCAGAAACAAGAGTTTGAGCTTTATTTTATTTGTATGGAGTTCATTAACATTTCTAATAAATGTTTATCCTGCATTGTTTGAACAAATGTAAATACTTCACATTAGCCTTCATAACATGAATTAACAGTAACTGTAACCAATGCTTTGGACAAAATAACTCTGAATATAATTCAAGTTCAGTCTAGGTGCTGAATGTAATTTAAAAGTCCAAACCTGCATTGAGATCAATGAGATTATACATATGAACAAACTTATTTGTGTGCATGCAAAATTGGGCCCTGAGGCATCTAAAATCATGGCCTGACTTGCTGGATCACTGCTGCTGGAACACCACATAGCACTAAACAACACGAGTAGCGCAAACACTAACTTGCTGACAATGGACTTGAAGCCAAAGAAAATGAAGCTGAAATGCTAGTGTATCAAAAACGACAGGAACATTGCTGTTGTTACTTTGGTGAACAGATCTCATTTTTAGATCCTGGCATGTAAGACTAGTTTTATTATAAAAACCTGGTGTCAGATCTTGAACCACAACAGAGCCATGCATCTTTCAGAGGAGAAGGTGACTTAATGACTTCAGTGATCCTCATACTTTTTTGACTAGGTCATAGGACTCTCAAGATGCCTTCAATTGCGTCAAACTGTCCCTAGACTAATATGAGAACAGAGCATCACATATGACACCAGCAATAATGTAGACGTGAGAGAAAGGTCTTATTTTTCATTGACTAGCAAGCACCTTGACTAATCAAATTCATTGGCTCTCTAAATGGGAGCAGAACTTCCCTTGAGTGCCAGGCCTCCTTCACATCTCCTGCCCTGTTACTTTGCATTTCCAGCTCATGGCTGGAAAAAGAGAGTGTAGCCAGGTACCACATAGACCTTGCCTTCAAGAATAATCTCTTAGGATTTCTGTGATTCATCAGCTCTGTTGGTAGTTACACAACTTTGTCCACAAGGAACATGGGATTAAAACAACAGCATTTTAGTCTGTTGGTTTTTTCCCTTTATTTCCAAAGGGTGGAAACACCTTACTAAGGATACCTGCTGAAAGATATTGTCCTTTACTAGCAAGATAAATCCTTCTGGTTTAAAAAGTCCATTGTAGAGCTATTTCCAAACACCAGGCTATGAGAGGCTGGCCATTTTTGATCTTCCTTTTTCTTTGCAGCTCTTATTTAAGGCAGCAAAATATCCAATAAGAAATTGTTGAAAATGCTCAATTTAGGCTCTTGTTCTGAATTCAGTGAGTCCATGGGTAAAGGCGAAACCCCACAACACTCAATATCTGCCCCATTGACTCTCATTTCTAAGATATGGCATTCAGATTAAATGAAAAAGTAAACCATTTACGCAAATGGCAGTGTTTGCTACCTGTCTACAGGCTGATGCACCTCATTAAATAAATGGTTGCACGTACTTCCTTGTGGCAGATGGCTTATCAGTAAAAAACCGGGGCTACCTGTTTTCATTTATGTTCTTCTATAGCAAGGAAGCAGAACCCTCTAATGTTTGATCAAAATCATTATCTCAGTCCTTCCTGTGCCTGGAGCATTCTGGAGTATTTTCTCTTGACCCTAAAGATGATATGAGATCATTCCATAAGGGAGGCCTTGGGCAAAGTGGGATTAGGGCAGAACAGAGGCTGGTGTTCAAGCAACAGCCAGAAAGAAAAGCACACAGGAAGCAACAGTAAGAGCAGTGGAGCAGGTTGGGAGTTAGGGAGTAGCTCTGTTTGCTAAACAGCTGTGGAGCCAAATGTTGATGAGCTCCATCAACATATGAATGACTGTGGTGTATCTATGAGCCATCTCCATATAAAATGTATAAAACACGTGTTTTAGTAAGTCTTTTATTAACTCCATGTATTACAGTTAGTAATTTTCAAAATAAACTTCACATTCAATGCAATTCACATCCCTGAATAAAGGACAGAGAGCAGTTCTATTGCAGCAGCTTCCATTCCTTGAAGGAACAGAAAGAAACATTGCAATGGGAACATCCAGAGCACAGCATGAGCTCAAAGGTGTTGTCATTCCCAGCCTGTGCTCAGAGACAGAACATCAGCAAATGGCTTTCATTTGTCTTGCAAATCCCAGAAGAAAAAAAGTAGCAAGTTGCATAAATGGCAGAAGGTGGACTAAAATCCAGCTGCATCTCAACTTCAGTCTGCTTGAATGTCATTTAAAATATGTAGCAAGGTTCAAATAATCAAAGTCATTTGAAAGCCTAGTTTCCATGGTGGCCTCTTTAGTGATGTCAGAAGTGTGGACCTTTGGAAACATCAGCTTATTCGGGTTAGTGAGTTGGTCTTCTCAAAATGGAAAAGCATGTTGAATTCCATAGCATGTAGACTGACTGTGCCTTGCATCGTATCTTTTGTCTCTGAATTTTAACGTGTTGCTTGGCTGAAATTTCCATTAAACATTGCCTACCTCTGAAGTCTTTTGTTACCTGTTGTGAAATAAAATCAGAATTCAGCATGTGATGAGGTAAGTCTTCTTCTTAAAATATCTCTTTACTAGAGCATACTTTTCACCATAACATTCATGTCTCTGCACTTCATTTAAATCACTTCGAAAATGTGTTTGTTCCCCTAGAAGTCAGTGCATTAATCTACCACTTTGTTATTTTACCCATGATGGGAGTATATTTAGACTTAGTTGGCTAGATATGTTCAAGAGATGTTTAGACTAACATGACAGTGATGCACAACTGAGAGAAGGAAGTGAGAAACCCTATCCATCACTCAGTAAAAAATGTCATTTACAGTGGGTTCTCTGAACACCAGAGAGGGGTATGTCCTGGAAGAGCACAGGAATCTACAGCTGTGTGGCCTCTGTCCCAGAGAGGTACTAGAGGGCACTTCTGAACACTTTAGCAGTCTTGGTTAAAATGCCTATTTTCATAAACTCACGACAATCATGTTGTGTTTTGGAATAAAAAAAAAGTTGGTCTTCTGATATAGTTCCCAATACCCTCTCCTGGGTGTGTTAAGAGCATCCTGAAATACTAAGGCTGGGAAAAGAATTTTAAAACATTACCTAAATTATCTGGATAATTTCCCACAGAACAACTGCTGAATTTGCTAGTACTTAAAAAATAGGAACAGCTAAATAGGTAATGATTCTGAACTTCTTGAAACTGAGGAGAAGTTACTGCAGAGGACTAAGCCATTAGTGCTTTACTTACTTATTTTAATTTCTTTGATCTGCATATGAAATAGGAACCCATGAATGCGAGGAACAGCACAGAACCTGCAATCATTAACACCATCTGCAGCACACTCAGCATCTGGACCCGACCAGTGACTTTTTTTCTGAACATTTCTGCTTTTGCATCCCCGATAACAGCAGACTGAAACAGTGCAAGAAAAATGTCAGTGAAAGGTAAGTATGCAAAACCTCACTTGCTGAATATATTCTTGGCATGTGCAAATCACAGCATGAGTTTAATTGCCCAATTTCAGGGCAGCAGGACTGAAAAAGCTAGGCCTCTTTTTTTTTCTTTTTTTTTTAAACAGTGAAGATTAATAGAAAGAAAATATACTAACCTCATTTAGCCAAAGAAGAGGAAAAATATAAGGTTTTTGAACTTTTGATAAAGCTCTGAAATGAGAAAATAAAATAGGTATGGCATGTTACCTTTAGTTTGGTGCATAAGCCCAGTCTCTACTTAAATATTTTTCTTCTCTTCTAACTACATTTCTACCTTCCAGTTGTACCTTTTTAGTATAGTTTTGGACTGAAAAAAGATAAGCCTACGATTAATAACAGCCATTTCACATATCAGGTAACCATCTCTTTTTTGTCTAGTCTTCCATATGTGGGTAGTCAGAAAGAAGAAAGGCTGGACACAGCTAGGTGTTGGTGGGAGAGTCTGAAGATCTGTGTGGTGTTCACCTGCCAGATGTACAGGATGCCAAAATGCACGTCTGTACATGTACATTTGGGCCACTGAAGAGAAAAGAAACAGCTAGAGACCCGTCAACTGTTGTGATAAAATCCATCTAGTGACAGAGCATACATAAAATGTCTCTCTCATTGGATTTATTACAGAAAATACATTTTGCCTCCTAGTTCATCCTCATGACACCCATTTGGGGTTTGTAAGAATGTTATTTTTAAGAACATGTTGCTTTGTAAGCTTCTGTGGAGAAATCAAGTGTGTGTTAAAATACTTGGGCAGTGCCTTGCTCAAGAAGGCTTGCTCTTTTGCTGAAATTTATGTTCTCTGAAAAGTTATGACTAAAATTTTTGCAAGCAAGATGAAAAAGGTTTGGGAAAGTATTTTTGTTCCTTCTTTTCCCAACCATTTCTACTGGCACTCTCATAGGCTAATAAGCCCTCTTGAAAAAAGTCTTTAAAAACAAAATAAGGAAGTAATACTTACTCAATTTTTGGTGCAGGCTTCACAAGGAGGTTTACTTGCAGCCTTTTCGCAAATTGTAGTGTAAAACCAGTGATCTAAAACCAGAAAAAAAACCCCACATTAATTTAATTTTTTTAATTGGATGCCTAAGCCTAGAATATGGACTGTGTCAAAAAGCACTTTGGTATTATTTTATGTTTTGAAGGATTCCATTTTTATGAAATTGTAATGTTTCTAAGGGTCTCTTGCCACAAGAATGGTGACCTTGTATCAACGGACAAGGAGAAGGCTGAGGTACTCAACAACTTCTTTGCCTCAGTCTTCACCGGCAACCTCTCTCCTCACCCCTCCTGAGTCGATGGACCAAAAGATGGGGACCAGGGGGGCAAAGCCCCTCCCACTGTAAGGGAAGATCAGGTTCAAGACCACCTGAAGAACCTGCATGGGCACAAGTCTATGGGACCTCATGAGATGCACCCCAGAGTCCTGAGGGAATTGGCTGATGTAGTTGCCAAGCCACTCTCCATGATATCTGAAAAGTCCTGGCAGTCAGGTGAAGTCCCTGCTGACTGGAAGAAGGGGAATGTTGTGCCCATTTTTAAAAAGGGAAGAAAGGAGGACCCTGGGAACTACCGACCTGTCAGCCTCACCTCTGTGCCTGGGAAGATCATGGAGCAGATCCTCCTAGAAGCTATGCTCAAGCACATGGAGGACAGGGAGGTGATTCGAGACAGCCAGCATGGCTTCACCAAGGGCAAGTCCTGCCTGACCAACCTCGTGGCTTTCTAGGAAGGAGTGACTGCATCAGTGGACAAGGGAAAAGCAATGGATGTCATCTACTTGGATTTCTGTAAAGCGTTCGACACAGTCCCCCACAACATCCTTCTCTCTAAATTGGGGAGATATGGGTTTGATGGGTGGACTGTTTGGTGGATAAGGAATTGGCTGGATGGTCGCATCCAGAGGGTTGTGGTCAATGTCTCGATGTCCACATGGAGACCGGTGACAAGTGGAGTCCCTCAGGGGTCTGTACTGGGACAGGTGCTATTTAACATCTTCATCAATGACATAGAGAGTGGGATTGAGTGCACCCTCAGCAAGTTTGCAGATGACACCAAGCTGAGTGGTGCGGTTGACACGCCAGGAGGACGAGATGTCATCCAGGGGGACCTGGACAAGCTGGAGAGGTGGGCCTCTGTGAACCTCATGAGGTTCAACAAGGCCAAGTGCAAGGTCCTGCACCTGGGACGGGGCAGCCTTTGATATCAACCCTGATATCAATACAGGCTGGGGGATGAAGAGATTGAGAGCAGCCCTGTGGAGAAGGACTTGGGGGTACTGGTGGATGAAAAGCTGGACATGAGCCGGCAATGTGCGCTTGCAGCCCAGAAAGCCAACCGTATCCTGGGCTGCATCACAAGAAGCGTGGCCAGCAGGTCGAGGGAGGTGATTCTGCCCCTCTACTCTGCTCTGGTGAGACCTCATCTGGAGTACTGCGTCCAGCTCTGGGGCCCTCAGCACAAGAAGGACATGGACCTACCTGTTGGAGTGGGTCCAGAGGAGGACCACAAAAATTATCTGATGGCTGGACCACCTCTCCTACAAGGCCAGGCTGAGAGTGTTGGGGTTGTTCAGCCTGGAGAAGAGAAGGCTGCGAGAAGACCTTATTGCAGCCTTCCAGTACTTAAAGGGGGCCTACAGGAAGGATGGGGACAATCTTTTTAGCAAGGCCTGTTGTGACAAGGAGTAATGGTTTTAAACTGAAAAAGAATAGATTTAGACTGGATATAAGAAAGAAATGTTTTACAATGAGTGTGGTGATGCACTGGACCAGGTTGCCCAGAGAGGTAGTGGAGGCCCCATCCCTGGAAACATCCCAGGCCAGGTTGGACAAGGCTCTGGGATGGGGCTCTGAGCACCCTGATGTGGTTAAAGCTGTCCCTGCTCACTGCAGGGGGGTTGGGCTGGATGACCTCTAAAGGTCCCTTCCAACCCAAAGCATTCTATGAGTCTATGATTCACTTCTCACAGAAGTTCTGATTTTGTGGCTTCACCATAGTGAATTTTGTAATCTGCAATTAAAACTAAAGGCAAAAAAAGGTTAAAAATACTAATTCAGTCATGAAATGTTTCATATAAAAATATGTTTTAGGGTTTTTTTCCACCAGAAAATAGCTAAATTTTCTTTTCTATAAGAAGGGTGTTTAACTTGCATAGGGCTGAAAACAAATGTTTCATATCAGAACAAACATATCAAAACAAAGACCAGATCTTTTCTTCATCTCCTTCTTTTCCCCTCTGTCCTCCACAAAAACAAGACAGAGTGTGATTCTTGAAAATTTTGTATCAGGTTCAGAAAATTCTCATTGATGTCTCCATTCCAAATAAGGTGAAACAAAGATTTAACTTTAGATATCCTCAATGACGTTACATCACTTAACTGTCAAATTACATGACTAAAAGTATTTTAGTGAAAAATCCTGAATTTTACCTTTTCATCAAAATTCAGAGCAAAATAAAATTTTGAAACCTTAGAATTCATGACACAATTCAGAAAACTTTGGTAAATACACTGAAGAATCTCAATCACTGGAACAGAAGTAGAGGTAAAATTGGAGGCAATCAAAACCAGAGCTGTCACAAATTCATTCAGTTTGGGAGCTCTGTTGGACAATCTGAGTCACAAAGTCTATATTAGGTCTGTTCTAAACTAGTCTGTTCAGACTTCTAGCAATTTTCTTGGAAATAAACTGATCTATGTTTATTTAATATCAATCGAGATAGTAATTATACAAAAAAGGCTAGTTATAGAAAATGAAAAAAATTAAGTATAGAGGGAACAGAAGAACTTTCATAGAAAAGAATTTTCTCAAAGGTAATAGAAAAGCTATAGCACACTTCAAAGTCTGCAGAATCTATTTAATCCCACATTCCCAATGAGGAAATTTCAAAACTTGTTTTCCAAACTTTGAAGGTCAGAATGAGACAAAGTTCTGCTCTAAATTTCCCCTGCTAAAACCTTAACACTTTTGTGAGCAGAACTTGCAAAAGCAAGCATGAAATTATTGTGTCTTCTGCTTGTCCCTCTGGTAAAAGGCCTACTCTACTACAATTAAATTTAAACATCGCAAGTTTACTGAGTAACAATTATCAAATATTAGCACTTACAGGCTCTACATCTAGAAACGTCTCATGCTCCTTCTCATTTGGGCTCAGGCCTTCAACATCATGTAATATAGAATCACTTGCATGAAGAAAATGTGGAAGAGAGATAAATACCGGTCTTCCTATTTGAAAAAAAAACAAACTCACTTGAATCATTAAGCTTTGTTTCAGTGCTCATCTTCTGAGGCCATTTTCCATGCAGACATAGTTTTAGACACACAATCCTGATAAAAATGTTAATAATCCCAGCCCTCCCCCCAAATTTTGAGCATGTCTGTGATTCTACTGTCGTAAGGAAAATTTGCATAGTGAAATAAATTGCAGTTATAAAGCCTGCTTGTCTGTGCCCACACTGTGGAGCTGGCAGCGCTCCCAGTTTCACACTGAGGTGAGGACCTGACTATCACTGTTTCTCCCCACCCTAATGATCTTGTTTTAGTGGAAAGCAAGACTGAAGGGAGCCCATGCTGTCCACTCTGCACCAAACACACTCTGTATATATTTATTTTATTAAACCAAAGCTAATCTTAGCCAATAGTGTCTCTCAATCTCTGCATGTGTATATACTTGTGTACACACACATACACAGACTACATGTGTGCATTATCACAAATACAAGGACTGTGACTATCTCTGGCTTTTATACAGTGCCTATAGAATCCTCTTCTTTCCTTTCTATACATGCATTCCTGCAGTTTCAATATGCAATCTGTAGCATCACGATTTTGCATAGCACTAGGCAAAATACAGAAATACTATAGTCCTCATTTTGGGAAATGAGGCTACAGAAAAGTGAAAGGTCTCACAGGCAATCTGTGGAAGCATTCACAGACAAACACGAACATCCTGGATCTTCGAGTAACACCTCAGCTACAGGACATGTTCTTTTCCTCCCAGCTAAATGGCTTGTTTGGCAGTACCGTGTCACTACTATACCTCCTTTGCAGGCACTAATGTCTAGGACTCCAGCTAGTGTGCAGTTCTTTGATATGATTTCATCTGTACAGAAGCAGTAATTATCTCCAACTTCAGCAGGTGATGCAAATGCTTCACGAGGAACTGTGAAACGATAGAGTGAGATCCCCTTCACTTCCTGCTTGCCCTGGAAAACTCCATAGATCGATCTAAACATCAAAGAGGAGAGACGTGTTTCAGTCATTTGGATTAAAAATCTGAATTCCTGGCGGTATTCCTTAAGAATCCCCCAAGTGCCTCTCTCTCAAAAGAAACAAGTACTCCAGAGAGCCAATGCCCAGGCTCCCTTCACACTGTTCAGCAGTTTGCAGGGGTGTTCCTCTGTAATGGAGACTATTCCACACTTTCACAAAAGGATGTACAAGCTCAGCGGTGAACATGACAATAGACAAAAAGACAGACAAAAATACTAATACTACTAATAAACATTATACACAAAACTAACAAGAGGTTTTTTCCCTACACACTTCTACACCGACTGTTTTTATGAATATTATGAAAGTTTTTTGACTACAGTAGAGAAACTTATCAATATAAATCAGCTCTGCTATGGGTTTTTGCTGACCTGATGATACTAATCTAAGCTTATGATGCAGGCAACATTCTGCATATAACCTTCTTCCATTGCATATGAATCAGAATACCACTTAAGCTTCTTTTTGCTGATACATTGTCAATGATACGGAGAAATGGTTGTTACACAGTAACGTAACCAGGGCAGTGACACTTCGTATTGCAGCCAAACAAATGGGTTTCTGGGTTTTGCAACAGGGACAGAACCACTTTCCATGACCCCATTTCAGAATGACCTTTGGGCGATTGTTACTGTCCTTCTTCATTGTTCATTAATTGTGAGAATTTAATGGCCAGAGGGATTTCTCAAACTGTGTGCAATCGATCCAAAGAACTTTATCATTTCTCCTCTGCGTAGAATTCCCTTTTCCATGACTTCCATGTGAAATGCTTTCCAGTTTGGGGATACAATTACTTCACAAAAAAAAAAAAAAAAAAAAAAAAGAACTTCAACTTCATGTAAAAACATTGATTTTTAAAAACAAAGTCTGCAAAGGAAACGGCCCGCTTTAAACCTAGTTAAAAGGAAGCAGCTGTTTCCAGGCAGCAAAATAAATAAAGGGGTCGAACCTGTGATGCACTTTAAATCTTTTAACCTTGCTTTCAGTGATCCCACTGGAGAACTCAGGGACACTGGATAGAGACAGCAGAAGCAGCAGGCTGAAAAGCCATCAGTATGGGATGTATTAAGCAGGTTTGTTTGTTTGTAAATACATAAAAATAAAATATGTAAAAATATCCTGTGAGAAAACAATTTTGTGTATCTAGTGGATGACAGTAAATCCTGTTCTGCATAGATGATGTTCTGCAGAAATGCCAAAGACAAGACTAACTGGTCCCTGCTGTACCTATTGCCTTCTCAGACCAAATAAGGTAGGTTGTAGTTTGGGTCCTGATCTTAGAAGAAATTCAAGACTTTGAACCCTGTGGCCCTCAATGTCTTTCATAGATCTGTAACAGCTCACAACAGTGTCAGGTATTCCTGAATTATACATCTGTAAGTGGCTGAAATAAAATACACTGCAAATAGCTTGCTACTTCACATAAATAAAAGTGACAGAATCAGGTTCTGAATCTTGAGCACAGCTCACAAATTTACTTCTGTTTAAGTGAAACGTTTATGTTGAACTGCCTCGGTGACCTGAGCCCAAGCAGAACCACTGCAGCTGCCCTCTGAAACAAAACAACATTTGGGTGGCACACACCAGGGAGGCACCAGCCTACCTGCAAATATCGGAGGAGAAGAAGCGCAGTGTCTGATCCTTCTTAACAAATGGTGGGAATGATGCCCCATCTGTGAATAAAATAAGAGTTTGAAAGCAATTCCTCTTAGAAGACATGATTAAATTTCTATCTCAATACTCAGCTGTTACTTTTCTATAAAGCCATGAAACAGGTAAACAAAATGAGTCATTTTTTCAGGAGAATACTTACGTAAGTTATTGCACAGTGACAGGCACTCCATAGACAAGATTGTATTGTTTTTGAAAGCAAGCCAAATTATGGCAGCTATTTTTTTTTTTTTTTTTCACAGATGTGGAGCTGTATGATCAAGCCCATTAAAAACAGAGGATACAAAAACCAGTCCTGCTTAATACGAATCCCAATACCTGGTGCCATTGCTTCAAGGTTTATGCAGTCTAAAGATGTACACCTTTCTAGAGATGCTTGGTTCATTTGCAGTTATGGCACTCAGCGCTTACAAGAAACACAGCTTTAGACTTCAAAACTGCCTATTTAATAATCAGTGCTAAACTTTTTTTCACCAAATACTGCTCAAGCAGACCTCTTCTTTGTAAGCTGAGATACTCTCTATAGCTAATGGAGAGAAGGAAGCACTTCTAGGGCACAACACATCTCACCCCATGGTAGACATGCCAAATAGGTCAGAGGAATAGCACTTTGGTGATGTCTTTTTCTCCACTCATTATAAAAAGAACACAGCCAGTTCAGATGCCTATTTCTGCATTGCAAGCGTCCAGAGTTAAGTAAGAGGACTCCCTGCCATTTTCGCAAACAAGGTGTTGTAACAAACCTTTAAACAGCACATTTGTTACTCTTTGCTACAATTCTGTTTAGTTGCTTAGTCAGCAGCCGTAACCAAGGGATTGAAAATGTTTGTGTTATCTTTGAATCTAGTTGGCAAGAGCTAAATTACATACTGCTACTTGCCCATGGCTGACAGAAGCACTTTTTCTTAAAGAAGATCCAAGATCATCCTAGACACCCACTCTATTTCTAAATCTTGGCAGTCTTGGAGAGTTTGCAACCATGGACACATTTCAAGCCCCATACAAGAATACTGCTTAATATTTTTATCTAGATATTTACCTATACTATACATTCTGTGCTTTGGTGTGAAAGCTTACAAGAAGGAATTCCCACACTTACAAGACTTTTTAAACCTGCTGCTTCTCTAAACACATGATCTCTCCTGAGCAGTCACACTGAATGCTCTTGTAAAACTGTGCGATAACCTTTGCTAACAAGGAAAAGTTCCACATTTTCACTGTACTGGAGCACTTAGTCTAGTTAGCTGAGTGTGTTTATTCCATCAGCTGTGGAAGAAGAAAAAACAAAAAGCTGATCCTGAGAAGAAAGGATTCAGGCTCCACAAGAAAGAAGGAAAGTCCCAGAACCTGAGAAAATATTCTCTGATAAAATTAATTACATAGTTTAAAAAAGAACTAATCCTTCCTGATTCACATACTTTTGGAAAGTCAGATTCTTGTAATGTCTTTGAAAAACTTCAAAATAACTTGCCATGTGCTCTGGGTTATAAGGAAAATGATCTATTGCCAGAGGAGATTTACACTGGATATTAGGAAAAATTTCTTCACGGAAAGGGTAGTCAAGCATTGGAACAGGCTGCGCAGAGAGGTGGTGGAGTCACCATCCCTGGAAGTGTTCAAAAAACAGGCAGATGTGGCACTTTGGGACATCATTTAGTGGGCATGGTGGTGTTGGGTTGATGGTTGGACTGATGATCTTAGAGATCCTTTCCAATCTTAATGATTCTATGATTCTATGCCAGCTAAAGTAGCACAGAAAAGGGAAAAAAAAACAACCCCAAACCCTGCTTGTTTTGGTACTTGCTCACTGAAGGCCTACAGCTCTCTGCAAAAGCCTCCACCATGACATCTGCCAGCCTTAGCTCAACAGATTCTGGTGTCCTCACAGCAAAGTTTTCACTCATCAAGAAGAAAAATACCATCTTGAACAAATGTCTCTTAAATAACTCAACTATTTTCATATGCATTCCAAAAGCAAATTCAAAAATATTCCTCTCTAGCTTATTCATTCCAAACTAATCTACTTCTCTTCTTCATCCATCTTCACTTGCTAGTGGCCGCCAAACCACCCATCTGACAGCCTTCTCCCTTGTCACCTCAATTTCTTTTCATATCTCAGTGGTGCATTTAATTTAATTTTTCAACACTGTAAATGAATGTATATTATTAGAAAGCGAAGATAATTTTCAACTGCTATAGCAGAGAAAAAGAATCTTAGTTATATTTTACCATAAAGATAATTAGTAGAAACAGAGCGCTAAATTCTTTTCTTGTGTCTCTTCCACATTTACTCTAGCTGAAGAGGGTATGTGTACATGGACATATAAAATAAAATACAATAATGTATAATATATATATTATAATAGCTACACACATATGAATGTAAAATAGTAGTAGTATGTATACATTCATATTTATATAGACATTTAATATACAGAATACAGAACTGTCAAAGCCCAGGGGAATTAATTTAAAAATTGTATCTTATTATTCCCTAGCAATATCAAGAAATGTGTTGAAGTTCTAAAAAGCTTTAATAGGCTCACCTGTGCCATTAACCAAATCGCAGTGATCTTTCCAGTATGAAAGATTCCTTTAAGACAAAAAAAAAGTCACGCTGCATGTAGTATATTACACCACGTAATGCATTTCATTACCTGTATTGCTAAATATAACTGCTCCAGTATAAGCCTGATCCATTAGCAAAGTCAGAGCATAGAGATGTTCATTCATTTATTCAGATAAACTATATGATGCATTAGAATAGGATAAAAGGGATCTAGCTACTTAAGTACGCAAACCAGAAGTAACTACTTGTATCAAAGAATCAATAATTGTCTCAAATCTAGGCTCCTAACAGAATCATGAATAGCTGAGAGAGAAAGGTGGTTTTGCTAAGCCAAGGGCTTGATCCAGCTTTCCTTGAATTGTTGAAAATTTTCCATTTATCTATAGCTCTAAGTGAATCCAGCCTTAAAAGCCATACCTTGAAAATATGTATGGTTTTTAATTATACAATGCTATGATACCTTTTGTTTTTATAGCTTTCAATTATTGCTGTTTTTTTAATATCTTCTTTCCCAGTATAGACTTTGTAAAGTCCGTCGAGTGTCCCATTATACTGTAACAGACACAAGAAGAAGGAATAAGTTAGAAGTACTGAACCAGATTGTAGCATTGTCATATTTTTCTTCCTCACAGCAGCTGCCTTAATTTTTATTCACAGAATGGTAACTGAAGGCTTTGCCTCCTCATTGGTTTCACTTACCGGGTAGAAGACTCCCAGAACTGGGTCCAAGGGGAAGGGGACCTTGTTTAAGAAGGGATCTTTGTATCCCCACAGTAATTCTTTCACTGTTCTGTTCTGCAGCATAGATGACTTAGAAGCTTTAATCCAAGTATTTAATAGTAGTTGTATAAAATTGTTTGTATACAAGGCAGGTGCAGCCTACAACAGCAATAAAATTAACATTTAGTATAAAATTCTGCATGTGCTTTGGATCAAAAACACGGAGATTGACTGCAAGAAATCTCTGTCAGAGCCAGTTTCCAGAGTTGCAGCTCACTGTAAGTTAAGTTTCTACTTAAAACTGACAACCCTTAGCAAAACAGTTATGGGGCATAACTTACATAGAGGCAGACAATTTGTCTTTACTGCTTGCATGAGTACACTAGATCATCCCTAATCACAGAATCACAGAACAGCTGAGGTTGGAAGGAGCCTCCGGAGATCATCTGGTCCAACCTCCCTGCTCAAGCAGAGCCACCAAGAGCCAGTTGCCCAGGACCATGGGCAATATCTCCAAGTAATAATCTCAAATCCCTGTCTGTATAACATGGTTGTACCACTTCTGGTTTTCTACCTCTTTTCTGTCATCTCCACATGTCACATACTTCAGACTCAGTCACACTATAAACATGTAAGCAAAAATATACAAGCCTTGCTACTTATTGGTTTAGATAAGTGGTTTAGATTTGCTGTTATGCTAGCAGCAATACAACTGTATTCTGCATAAAACTGACCAAGTGCTGAATCTCCATTATTTCTTAGAAAGACTATATATTTACAACAAACAAGTCCTTTCTGAACAGCTTTAATTCTAAATAATGGATAACTTTTCCTAATTCGATGAAGAATAATGTAGATTTACCAGCAGTAATTGTAATGAATGTTCCCAGAGGCATAAACACAGTCAAGTCCCTAAAGGCACTGAATAGCTTGTGAAAAGCAAAAAGAAATTATCTATGTTAGCCTGTCTGGTGAAGCAGGAAATTGTAACAATTTTGATAACTAAATCTGTTTAAAAACAAGTCCTTCTCTTAGAGCAAGTGCTCAGCCTGTTGATAGACCATCTCTTCGTACTTAGTGCTATGGGGATAGCAATGGAACAGTCTCTTCTGTTCCCATTTCCTGCCCTCCTCAACCCCATGAATCTTTCACTCTTGTCTCTTGAACACAGAGTAAGCAGAAAGCATGGATATGACAAGTTCATGAGATAGAGGAGATGTGGGTTCAATCTCCTCAAGGTTAAGAAAGTGTGAAAAACATCTCTGTGAATTCCCTTGTGAGTATTTTGACAACGAGGTTATGATATAGAATCATAGAATCATTTAGGTTGGAAAAGACCTTTAAGATCATCCAGTCCAACCATTAACCTAACATTACCAAGTCCACACTAAACCAATTAAGGGTAGACTAGACTAAACCATGTCCCAGAGTACCACATCTACCCGTTGTTTGAACACTTCCAGGGATGGTGACTCCACCACCTCTCTGGGCAGCCTGTTCCAATGCTTGACTACCCCTTCCGTGAAGAAATTCTTCCTAATTTCCAGCCTAAACCTCCCCTGGAGCAGCTTGAGCCCATTTCCTCTCATCCTATCGCTAACTACATGGGAGAAGAGACCAACACCCACCTCACTACAACCTCCTTTCAGGGAGTTGTAGAGAGTGATAAGGTCTCCCCTCAGCCTCCTCTTCTCCAGGCTGAACAACCCCAGTTCCCTCAGCCGCTCCCCATCAGCCCTGTGCTCCAGACCCTTCACCAGCTTCGTTGCCCTTCTCTGGACACGCTCCAGCACCTCAAGGTCTTTCTTGTAGTGAGGGGCCCAAAACTGGACACAGTATTCCAGGTGCAGCCTCACCAGCGCCGAGTACGGGGCACAATCACCTCCCTGCTCCTGCTGGCCACACTATTCCTGACACAAGCCAGGATGCTGTTGGCCTTCTTGGCCACCTGGGCACACTGCTGGCTCATGTTCAGCCCGCTGTCGACCAGCACCCCCAGGTCCTTTTCAGCCAGGCAGCTTTCCAGCCACTCTTCCCCAAGCCTGTAGCATTGCATGGGGTTGTTGTGACCCAAGTGCAGGACCCGAGGTGGGCTCTGCTGGACTCAGGTCAGTGCTGTCAGATGAGATAGGCAGAGCCTCTCTGGGAATTTGGGTTTACATCAGTTTTTTTCTGAACAACACCATGGGGCTTGGATCCTCTCTTTCCATCTCCCCTAACACAGCTGCTTCCAGGCGTAAGCCTATGCTTAGACCCATAAAAAGCTATGTAGTGTAAAGTGTGGGAGCTGAGCAGTGTTAGTTAGTACTGTGACATGAAGTACAGGAAACAAGAACAGCTTCCTGCAAGAGAAATGCTGGCCTAAATTAGGACACAGGCAGAATATATCTGGTCTGAATAGGGTCTGCCTTTATTTATTAGGTCTTTTCTCCCTGGAGCAAAGAAGGCTCAGGTGGACCTCATCACAATATTGCAGTACTTGTAGGGCAGCTAGGAAGAGGAAGGAGGCTCTTTCTTCACAAGGAGCGACATGGAGAAGACAAGGGGCAATGGGTACATGTTGCACCAGGAAAGGTTTCATCTTGATAGAAGAAAGAAATTTTTTACAGTGAGAACAGTCAATCACTGGAATGTCATGGAGTCTCCATCACTGGAGGTTTTCAAGGTGCAATTGGACAAGGTTCTACAAAATCTCATTGTGCTGGTTTTGGCTGGGGTAGAGTTAATTTTCTTCATAGTAGCTAGGATGGGGATATGTTTTGGATCTGTGCTGAAAACAGTGTTGATAATACAGGGATGTTCTAGTTACTGCTCAGCAGTGCTTACACAGTCAAGGGCTTTTCCGCTTCTCACTCCACCCCACCAGCGAGCAGGCTGGGGGTGCACAAGAAGCTGGGAGGGGACACAGCCAGGACAGGTGACCTTCACTGACCAAAGGGATATCCCACACCATATGGCGTCATGCTCAGCATATAAAGCTGGGGGAAGAAGAAGGAAGAGGGGGATGTTTGGAGTGATGGCATTTGCCTTCCCAAATAACTGTTAACGAGTAATGGAGCCCTGCTTTCCTGGAGATGGCTGAACACCTGCCTGCCAACGGGAAGTGGTGAATGAATTCCTTGTTTTGCTTTAGTTGTGTGTGCAGCTTTTGCTTTACCTATTAAACTGTCTTTATCTCAACCCATGAGTTTTCTCACTTTACCCTTCTAATTCCCTCCCCCATCTCATTGTGGGGGGAGTGAGCGAGCAGCTGTGTGGTGCTTAGTTGCCCACTGGGGTTAAACCATGACACTCATCTAGTCTCCCTTCCTGTCGTGGTTTAGCCCCAGCCAGCAACTAAGCACCACGCAGCCGCTTGCTCACTCCCCCTACCCCAATGGGATGGGGGAGAGAATCAGAGGAGTAAGAGTGAGAAACACTCCTGGGTTGAGAGAAGAACAGTTTAATAATTGAAATAAAGTAAAATTGTAATGATAACAATATAATAATGATAATAATAATAATAATATACAAAGCAAGTGATGCACAATGCAATTGCTCACCACCCGCCGACCGATACCCAGACAGTTTCCGAGCAGCGATCGCTCCTCCCTGGCCAACCCCCCCCAGTTTCTATACTGAGCATGACGCCATATGGTATGGAATAGCCCTTTGGCCAGTTTGGGTCAACTATTCTGGCTGTGCCCCCTCCCAGCTTCTTGTGCACCTGGCAGAGCATGGGAAGCTGAAAAAGTCCTTGACTAGTGTAAGCAGCACTTAGCAACAACTAAAAATATCAGTGTGTTATCAGCATTATTCTCCTACTAAATCCAAAACACAGCACTATGCCAGCTACTAGGAAGAAAATTAACTCTATCCCTGCCAAAACCAGGACACTTCCTCAGAAAACATTGGATCAGATGATCTTTTGAGGTCCCTTCCAACGTGGGTTCTATGATTCTGTGATTGATTCTGTGATTCTATATCATGTTAACACAAAGCATCTCTTCACTCTGCCCCTAGCACCCACCCTCTCACAGCAGATGCCATAGAGTTAGTGCAAGACAATCAGGCAACATAACTGGGGCTGAATATAAATCTAAAAACTGTAAATGTCAGTCAAGGGCAAATATTGTCAGGCTGTGACAACACAAAAACATCTGGACTCAAAAGGCTCTAGCACTACTCTAGGTGGGGACCCCTGTGCTTTTCTTTGAAGGACTAAGGTCTCAGTAGGGCAGGAGAGCTCCGTGGATCCCATTGCAGGGGTGCTGAGGGGCACCATGGGGAGCAAGCAGCTGGGGCAGTCAGGCCATGTGTACACTGAGCATGGGATTTAATACAGCCTCCCCTGCAAAGCAGGACTGAGGACATTATGGAAAGAGTATGGCAAATACGTCTTATATTGTTCATGCTGTGCCTCACACAGAAAAGAAATCCATCCACAAACTCTTGATTCATTCCCACACTAAAATTGACTAGGAGGATGCTTTTTGATACATCCCATCCAAACTGATGACTTTGCTTCCATTGACAGGAACAAGTCAATTTTCATTTATGGTTAAGATCACCCTGGGAATATAAGGAAACCATAACATATATGCAATATGTCCTCAGATTTTTTTTTTTTTTTTTAAAGACAGTAATACAGCTATCCTCGGTGTAGTTGACACTCATGTCATATGAGTTCATAGAGAGGAAACCTATCCTGTGACAGTTTCAGTATCACTAATGCTAACTTCTCCCTTATTTCCTCCAGTATCTCAACATTTGAATGTGGGCATTATGGTTTTGTTTCTTTACTCACAACAACAGCAAGGTTGAGGCACGTGATGGTATCATTTTCTGTCCCAACAGACATATCAGGTTCAAAACGAGCAATGTTAGGCAGCATGTAGGATATTGTGCCATCAGAGTTTTCCGTGATATTTTCTTTGGGTAAATATCGCACCCTTGAAATACAAAATAAAAACAGAATGGTTTTAACATTTGATTTTTGAGACAACACATAACCATGCCTGACTGAAGTTTTTTGAAGTATTTTTTT
Source organism: Pelecanus crispus (assembly GCF_030463565.1). Classification (NCBI taxonomy): domain Eukaryota; kingdom Metazoa; phylum Chordata; class Aves; order Pelecaniformes; family Pelecanidae; genus Pelecanus; species Pelecanus crispus. The sequence goes on from NC_134643.1 coordinate 12,646,013, forward strand.
ATGAACTTTATTAGTTGAATGTTGAACATTTTATAACCACTGAAAGGACTGTAAACTTTTCATGAGATACATATGTAAAAATTCCATTTTCTGTAAAATATTTTTCTTATGGAAATATTTCCTTAGTGCTAAGGATTAGCCTAATGGATTTTTTTTTTCTTGATACTAAAATGAAAACAAATATCCTTTTTTTATTTTTATTTCATAAATGGACCTTGTATCTTTTTATATTTTGGTTTAAACTAATTAAGTTTTGTCACTTTTTTTCCTAAGCTTTCTTATGGTTGCATGTAATTGGAAGGGGATGACTCAGAATGGTTAATAAGCACTCTTAAGTTTTGATTTGATAGGCTTGTGTTACAACAAAACAGATTACAGGTCAAATCCATAATGGGAGTCACTTTGATAACATTTCATATGCATGATTTATAAGCAGTGTTTCAGCTCCACTGAGATTCTTGTAAGCCTCTCAAGCATGCCCTATCAGCAGGTCACAAATCTCTAAGCTGCTGCAATCCTAGCTTTAGCTCAACTCTTGAAGTCCCCGTCCTCTTGCTGACCCTTCTGCAGGGGCAGCATCCAGCAGGCATCACATGACTTAGTCTATACTGTGGGTCCACAAAGCTTGTCCCAGCTCCATCCCAGAAGGGATCTTCAGGGTACTCCATCAGATCTTCCAGCCTGGGCTTGGGGGACCAAAATGTTCAGAGACCATTTCCCCATGGTACAGATGTAGCTAGTGCAGGTGGGCTTTACCCCAAAAGCAGCTTGATCTTGGCTTCTCAAGATTGGTTTGTAAGGATGTCATATTAATTAATAGCCTAATGTGTAGAGCACATACCTGAAAATTGGGAGGTTTTTTTCTAATTAATGTTACTTCTAACTCGAAACAAAAGACCCAAACCAAGGTTTCCCAACAGAACTGCAGGGACAATTGCATTTCAAGGCCTGTTGTTCTACATTGTAATAAATAATTAAACATTTAAAGGGAGATTGAGAGACAGACTCAGTGTCACAGTGTTTCAGGTAGGCACAATATCCCAGATGAGCATGACCGCAGCATTGAGAAGAGCTACAGCCATCATTTCTTACATAGTCTCATCTGGGCTTCTGGCCAAGTTTTTTCCTTGAGAAAATAGGCACCATCACCACCACCAGAGTAAAACATTTCTGTTTAGCAGGAGTTCACCTTCTGCAGTATTTGTTAACTGATTAGTTTCCTGATCCCTGTGTAGCCATTTCCTATGTCTTCCCAGGTACTCTATGAACCAAGAGGTCTCTATTTCCAATGAGAAATAAATAATATTCTAGGCATCAAAGCACCTCAGCTGTAGATGTTACAATGCAAAACCATCTTGCAAATATAATATACATCCCCAAGATATAAAGAAAGAAATATCATTTTAGGAAAGCAATTTCATAACAAGGGTGCCTGTGATAGCTGGGCATTGGTCTTAATGAGTCAGGAAGCATCAACTAGTCCTATGTCAACATCACATTTAAAATTAAGCAAATTATTAAAAGCTTCCCTGAATGGGGATGGACTGCTGCATCTAGGCCCTAGCTTATACATTCGGAAAAATTAATGTTTTCAGAGGAAAAACTGAAAAAGGTAAAGCTATAGATTAAAAATGTCATAAAGGAAGAAAGAAACAAAACATATTATTAAAATAAATATGAGTGATACATGGGTGGTAAGATAACTTCTTGGTTTTAGGACATCTGGCATATTTTCTTCTACATAAAGAAAAAATGAACAAAAAATTGGCAAAAAATGAACAGCAACAAATGCAAACCTGCCTGTGTGTTGTTGTGGCAAACACCTTGCTAATGAACAATCGTTCTTCACATGAGCAAACAGCTTCACACCCATTTACCTATTTCTTCATGTGCTTTCCCAATGTGAGACCTAATACAGAAAGTGTTTGTGATTGCTGTGTGTAGTTGCAATTTAGGTATTTTTGTCAAGTCTGACTAAAATATGAGACTGGAATTTCAAACCCAAATTTTAACTCATTAGAACTTTCTCTGACTTTAAGAAAACTTCTGATATGACACGTTACATATTCAGGGGGCTTTGCTTACCTGTATGTGTAAGGTCCTCTTTGCTCAAGTTTTGGACGTGCTCCTTTGTCTAATACCTCTGAAGGATTTTGCACATGGAAAACCCAAAATTGCCTGTAAACGGAACTTCCTGGCACAAGCCAATTTTCAAAAGCAATGGTACCATTTGCAATGACAGCTTCCTAAAAGGACAAAAATCAAAGCTAAAATTAACCACAAAAATGAGTGAAAAGCTGCAGATGATTGTAGAAGATTCCCAAACAAACAAGAAAAAAAGCTATTTTATCATCAATACGAGCCATGCAGTGCACATTTTTGGCCAACATTTGAAGGCAGCCTGACATTCCTGCTCAGTGAGAGCAAAAGTGAGTCCCCCTAAAATAAGTGACCACAAAGCTGATATAATTGCTACTGTAACCAGTAGTAAAACTTTCTTACTGCTGTGGTTGGGCATTGCCTTAGTTCCCAAATACTTGCCAAATCCACTGATTATTTCTAAAAAGAAAATTTTTGAATGACTGAATGATACCCAGCAGTTTTTAGAATCCATAAATTACTTTTCATACATTTGCAAATAGCCCAGGGGAGGAAACAAGAGTTACCTCTGAGCATTACTTAGGCACTAATTTTGCACCCAGAGAAAGCAAATAGTGTTCCTGCAGGACTCTTTTTTTGTGTCAGAAAACTCTCGTCACCAAAACACAAACTTTCTAAGAAACCTCCCCAGTTTTGATAACATTTTTTTAGGAAGGTTTCCCAGGTACAGGGAATGAGGGAAAAATACAGATATAAGGATGAGACAGGACATCAGGAACCACTCTAGAGTAACCAACAGCTTTATGTCTGTGGCACTCAGCTATAGTATGGTAAATGCCTATTCAGACCTTGGGACTGCACAGTGAGAAGGAGAGTTTGAAGGTATGTTTCCTGTATTGTCAGGGGAATGCCTGCTCTGCCTGGTTTACATCAAGCCTCTTTCTATAGGATTTTCACAAAGTCCTGGGATAATGTTTTTCCCCTCGGTGGTAAAAATTTAGAAAATATTTTTTCAGTAAGTGGAAAAATCTAGGCTGCCTAGCTCCAACATATATAATGTTTTTTTACTAGAGTTGTGCAATATCAATTAGGTCATTTGCACAGCTCACAGAGTCCCAGGAAGCAGAAGGCTGGAATCCTCCCAGATAGCAAGAAAAGACATTTTAAGTTACTGGTTGCTACATTTTCTTTCTACTTTAATTTTCTGCCTCTAGAGTTTGCTTAGCAAGCACCATGAAAAAAAAAGGATACTACCAATTAGGAACCACTACGGTTAGAAATGAATACCATGTCTTGGAGAACTCATAACACAAGCAGGGCTTTGTCTGTGGAAAGCCTGTGTGGTGGAGTTGCAAATGCCTTGCTGGCAGTGTAAAGCACTGGGCTTGCTGACTGAATATTTGCTATAATATATTTGTGTTTGTGTTAGGGGGGAAGGAGACCTTGCCACAGAAAATATGTTATCAGCTTGAGATCTTGCACTCATGCCCGACAGCTAAAATTCTCTTCAGCCTTGTTTTGCAAACCTCAGGAGGCCAGACTCTATCAAGGCTGTGATCCAGCATGGGGCAGACCATCTCCTTGGTGAAAAGAGAAATGCTTACATGATTTGGAAATCATCTTTTCAGCTTCCACAGAGAATTTCTCAAAGGATCTGGGAGAAGCAGGCTGATATAAAGAAATGCGCAGCTTGGTCTGCTCAGAGTCAGTCTGTGATCTGTACTCAGCAGGGTCCTGCAACAGGGGCAGGTGCCAGGATTTGACCTCTTGCCTCTGTGTAACTGGGATAGGGAAATGGTTAAAGATCCCTGGCAGCTGTATGGTCAAGAGGACAAACTAATCTCTCTAGAAGTCAACAGCACACAGGCACAGAAATGAATAAAGAAGTTTCAACCTTGTGACGACAGATTTTAAAGCAGTGTTACTTGCTGCTTAAAAGCTTGAAGTTTTCCCCTCCATCCATTCCTCCCTCCCCTTATAATGCTTTGCTAGGGGTAATAATGGCACAGAATATGTGAACTCCCCTGCCACTGGAGATTTGCTCCGAGTGCCTGAGCCATAAGACTTCTCCTGCCATTCTTGAGAGGTACAGAAATAGTCCCCAATCTGCCCCTAGCTCTAGACATTTTGGGCACTTTGAAAAACACGTATTCTGCACTGATTACATCTTATGACTTTGTGTTGACTTGGAAGAATATAAAGAACATTCTTCTTCACAGCTTTCTCCATGTAAATGATCTTATTTTTTCCAAAGGGTAGACCTTTGCCTCTAATCCTCTCTCTGCTATTGCAGGGAATGCTAAGAATGTGCAGGACTTTACACCAGCTTTTTAGTACAACCAGGACAACTTTCCATGTAAACTGAGACTGTAGGCTATGTGATGAGCCTTTTCATGTACTTTCTGTACTGCCCCTTCCTGCATTTTATTATACTATGTAGTTTCTTATCAACCCAGGACAAATTTACTGTCCACCTAAAGAGGTAGGGTGGCTCTTCTTTATTTTTTGTACAAGAATAACTACTGTGTCTATACTATACCCTCAGGAAATGCCAACAGAGAAAAGTTACTTTGGGCATTGTATGAAGAGGACCCTGGTACCTGAGTACATGGGACAGCAAGGTCACGAGTTACTGTGTGGATCTGCATCCTGCCATTTACTCTGTGCTAATGCCACCATGGGCACTCTTGGGGGATCCTTCAAGGGGACAGCAGATCCAACCTGACAGTGCTGCAGCCAAAGGGGCAAGCCAGCTCCCACAGCCCCTGGTACCTAATCTGTGTGCCTCACCCTTCCTTTGTGCCAGTTCTCATTCCTCAGGGAGCTGTTTCTGCCTGCTGGACTGGAGGAAGATTATTTCTTTTTTTTTTTTTTTTTTTTTCTGGGTTACCTTTCCACCAGTGAGCCACTTGGCTTGGTGGTGTGGGTAGGAGGAAGGATCAGATGAGAGCCAGAGTTAAAACAAGGGAAGCAGCAGGACAAAAGAGGGAGGGGGAGGAAGGGAGCAAGACCATTATTTTCGGTGGCATTCAGCCATTATTGTTAATAACATTTCTCCCACAAAGGAGGTGTGTGTGATTCTCTGTCACATACTTTGGGAGTGCAAATGGTGGGTTAAAGTGGAAGAAAATCTAGAGCTCTGTCTTTATTCCTGTCTTCGTTTAATAAAACTAATATCCGCACACCAGCAAGCCCTTGGGTTTTGGCTATCTGACTACTGGTGAGGCCAGCCCTAAATATTACCCCTCTCTCTGGCTGGTCACTTGTATATTCCCCTAGTAACACTGCCATGCTTTGTGATATTATGAAAGGGGATTTGGGAAACTACTAATTTGCAGTTGATAATATGAAACACTTGTCAACTCCCTAGTCAACCTACATCAGCTCTAATATGTTATGCAATAGTTAAATAGTGTTAGCAAAAGTAGCTATACAATATGTAATTACTACACAACCAAGTTCATCTCATGACCTAACTGTGCAAGACTGAGTGAAATGAATGGGAACTTTAAATCCTTTTGTTTCTGACACAATTTTTCCCCCACTTGTGGTGGGTCAAATGGCAATTCATAAATTCAAGCAATAGAAGCTTGCTATACTTTTTTGCTTTATGCTAAATTCAGCCATCATGATTTCTGACGAAGAAATCATGTAAGACAAAGTTGCTGTCTTGACAAAAGATCTGGCTAGATGGAGGAAAGATGCCATCTCCTGGGAACCGAGAGATGCCATGAATACTTTAGGCTGTAACAAAATTGTTACTAGTTTATCTCTATGTGTTGGGCTGCATATGTAAGTTGGACAAAACAAACAATACAATTGTGTAAAACTGAGTAAGAAAGAGTGAAGCACTGAGGTATTGTGGCAATCGTAACACCATTCTGTATTATCAATTCATCATGAATTAAATACATTAAGTAAAATTATGTGGCTTCTGTTAACCTCCTGAGCTCACACGCTCAGGAAAAAAGCAAAACCTCTTAGAGAAGTGGTGATAAAGATTTTTCTGGCAAATGTGTCAGCTACCAATGGGTTTGAGTGGTTAGACCTAGCTAGAAAAAAAAGCTGATCAGCTGAAAAGAAATGTTTTATCATAACTGAAATGATGGGAATTTTGCCTAAATAAATAATATTGTTTTAAAGGAGGAAAAGGAAAAAAAAATAGTAATTGAGCCATGTAAAAATATCTCCTTTCAACAATATCAGATGCAAGCATTCTGATTTGCTGTTTTGAATTCACCTTTCCTTTTGATTTTTTTTAATGTTACACATGATAATATCTAATAATAATGATAATAGACATGATAATGTGCAGCCAAAGTGTGTGGAGTCAGTTAAAAAGGTACAGTTTGATAGCCTCAAATGAAATATTTTTTGTAAAGAACTCTGAAACTTTCATGTTTCATTCCTAACTTACCAAGGACAGTTTTCTAAACCCCTAAGGCCTTCACGGAAAGGCATCTCTCCCCTCTGGATACATTCAATATTTGGGGAAACTAGGATTTTTGCCCTTCAGTATTGAAATCAAAGGCACCTTTTAAGGGGGAAGTCTCCTGTCCCCGAATAGTATCAGAGCTGAAATAGCTTAGTACTAATCTCATTCAGTGGATCCCTGCCAAGATGCTGCTGGTGGTGTCATTTTAAGTGTGCTCTTCAAGTGACAGTTTCTTTAAAAAGCCTCTAAAATGATTCAGAAAACATATGTAATGTTGAAATTCTTTAAACCTACTGGAGGCTGGAGTAGAAACAGCGTATCCCAAAAAGATCCGAGACACAGGTAGAGCAGTCTGGGATTAGAGAAGATAGCAATATGTTTTGCGTCGAAGCACAGATGTATGTTAATAAACTGGAACACATGAAGAAGTGACATCTTGGTGTTACATGGACTTTGTTTGGGTTGTGCACCCATGGACTGTTCATGGGTGGAGACCAACACCTGCCTGCTAGGAGATAACAGCCTGTACCCTTAGAGTGTCTGCCAAATTTCTAAGGGCACCTGAGATTGTCTATACACTTGCAGATGCTTTCTCTTTGCTGCAACAACAGTACGCAGCCTTCCAGCAAAATATGTCCTGCCGTGTTTACTCAGGCTAATCTCTTAATGACTGCAATAAAGAAGAAATGAGGCTGGTAGGGCTTGGTAATCTGCAAAGGTGTGTGCCTAAGGGAAGCATGCACAGGCTTCCACTGCTAGCAGAACAAGAATGGTAGGAATTATTGATTGCATTGATTTTTGAAACTGAAGTTGTCCGTATTTATTGGGAGATGCTAGGAAGCTCAACTGGACTTGCTTGAGAGTAAACTGATGATAATGCGATTTGACTAAATCTTGATAACAAGTTAATTTATGACAGTTTGACTTGTTATAGTATGAAGTGTCCTAAAACAGAAGAAAAAAAATTTATTCAACATTTGTTTCTCTAATCCAGCAATAACATTTTATAGCAAAATTCATTTCCCCTAGAAATATCAATTTGGTCTCACTGTTCTGCTGTCAGCTTGTGTAAAGAACTAGGATTTACTCCAAGATAGGATAGGCAGAGGAACAACTAGGGGTCTTTTTTTAAGCTTTGGACTATGCAGAATTTAAGACATCATTTTGCTTATAATAGTGATATCTGAAACAGCTTTTCTCCTTTATTAAAAATATGTCATTTTGATATTTGTTTTCACCCAGTGGGTGAGGACCTAAATTCAGGTATTACCTTATGTGAGTCCAAGTGGAAATATAAATGCTTACAGGCCATATCTGAGAGAACACCTTGCCCATTAGGTTTTTTTTCCTGTCCTAAAGTCTCTATTCTTGAGAAATTCCAAATAAAATTGTCATTGGAACTGATCTGTTTCTACCAAACATTTTCTTAAAAAAATTACATTTCCAAAAGTGAAAGATTTCAGAAAAAAATGTATTTTCAGTATGCTCTGTTCAGCACAGCTCTTTCCTTTGCAGTCAGATCTATATTTATCTTAAATATAACTGCAGTGAATAACAAATACTTGTTTTGCTTACTAGCCCTTTCATCAACATGGATAAATCAGAATTAGTTAGATTCCATTCCCTCTTGAGCATCTGCAGAACTGATGACTTTTTTCAGCTGTTGCACCTTGGCATATCTTTTCTGAAAAGGAATTGTCTTAGAGTCTCATGGTCTCACTAAATAGTCAGCATGATAAACAGGAAAAAATAATCTAGTATGACTTGTGCTTAGGAAAAAAAGTATCAGTTTACTTAAATAAATAAAGCCTCTACAAATTTACTTTTTTTGTTTTATATGAATACTGGTACACATTTTCCTTTTTATATATATCAAACAAGCTGCTTTGAAATAGGTACAAGCATCCAAAACATGATCACAATGCAGAAAATTATAAAGAGGTTGAGGAAAAAATTCCTCTGTCTAATACTTTACCACTAAGAACACACAGAGGTATAATTTCATAGGCAGACATTTGCAAACCATGCTGTATAACTGGTTCATTATTATAAGTAAACAGATGAACACAGAATATTGCTAATATGTGTTATTTGCTTTGAAAATACTTAATGGCATAACACAACACTCTGGATTAACTCAAAATAAATATTTAGCGTAAGGAGATACACATTTTTAAAACTACGTGCTTTCTAGAAAAACTGCCATTTCATCAATATGTCAATCAATTAAAATTATTTGCAAATATAGAGGGTATGACTTTTTTGTAAAATGTTGCAAAGTGGGTGAGACATTACCTAGTGAGAATTATTTTTTGATTCTCTATAAATTTGAAAATTTCATGAAAAAATACAATAAGAATTGGAAAATTCCTCTACAGTTACATTTTCACTGAATTTGCTGACAAAATGAAAACATTATGTAGAAGCCATTTTTTCCATTTTTTTTTAAAAAGTGATGGTAGAATCTAGGCATGGCCTCAACAGACAGTTTAACATTTCCTGATAGTTCATATATCCACCTCCTCAACTGACTTCAATAGCTGTTCAGTTAAGAGCAGTCTTCCAGAAGGGCCTTTGAATAAGTATGTCCAAGATCTCCACCATTTTCAGCGCTACAGGAGATCATTAGAAGGACTAACCATCAGCCAAAGACCTTAAGGTTTCTAGATTTTTAACTGTAGGAGAGCCCACCTTGGCTGCAGTGACCCCAAGGAGACTCCATGTCTCCATGGTGGACACCCCAGGCCTTCCATGGTCTTTCACTCCAGATTACTCCATGATTTAGGCCCTCAGTTATATACCCTTTTCACCAAAGATTTAACAAACTAACTTTTCTTTTTTCTTTAAAAGACAAAACTAGATTTTAAAGAAATAAAGTCATCTAAACCCCCAGAAAAGATCTACAACATTCTACTTCAATTATTCTTCACGCTCCTTGAATCAAGGAGATGTATCTTATCAGATCCTGTAGTCTTGTGGAGCACATTGGCTTGGATCATATAATCAAAAAATGTGAGCTGAATGTATGTAAGCGTAGGATTAGACTCTGCATAAGAAGTTTGTTTAGATTATTTGCAGTATGTAAATATAAATGCATAGAGTGAGTACCAAAATAAGAAAAAAGTACAGAAAAATAAGTAAGTGGGTCATCATGGGGAAAAAATAAAGAAACTAGAAACAAATATAATCAAAATAAAAAATGCTTACTTCTAATTTACATTACTGAAAACACATCTTGAAAACAATATTTTGCTTTCTCATGTGAAGCATAAAAGACAGCAAGCAAATAAACATGAAAATATAATTAATATATTTAAAAAATATTGCTGCAGCATCTATTCCCAGGGAAGTTTAGAAGGCATATATTAGAAAAATTAGGTTTAATAAAGAAAAAAAAAAAGTAAAAAAGCAGAAACAGAACACAGTATTTAGAAATAATGACTACTCAATAACCTCTAACCATACAGATTGAAAGAAAAAGTTTGTACCTTTTCTACTGCTTTGCCTATAAGCTTATCTCCAACTGGTATTAGAACTCCTCCGAAGATAGCCAGCACAGCACCGATGACAGCCCCAGTGAGGAGCCCACAGTTTCTGTTACAGCCCATTCCTCTCCTTAGTCAGGGTGCAGACAGACAACGTAAAGCTATCCTTGCTGTAATGCTTGATGGTTTTTTCTCACTTCTTGGTCCCAATAGACTCACAGATCTTCCTGAGAGAAGCTGCTAACATAAGGAGAGAGTGCACAAAAATCACATTCCAAAGCTCAAAGTACAAAGTGCATGACATGAAGCAGGTAGGAAGATAGCATGTCAAACCAGCCAGCCAGTGACAGCTGGGGGTGGGGAGGGAAGGGAAATTAAAAAAAAAAAAAAAAAATTACATGTACTTTTGACAAGATAGTTGCTTGTTACAGACCATTATCTTTTTTTATTGCAATTCTCTAAAAGATCGGTAAGTTCCTTCATTAGACTTTTTTTTTTTTTCCCCCCCCTCTGTTGAATTAGGACAAACTGACAAAATTACTATTCAGCTGACACTCTTCCTGAGGCAAGCACCTTCTCTAAAATCATTTTGTGCCAAAGGAGGAGGCTATAGACCTCTGGTTTTATCACAGCCTGCAATGCCCATGGCTCCCATTTCAGGCAAAACCAGAAGTTTACACCACTAGTGAGAGCTACACAGGCTGTTTCTGCACAGTGCCAGCAAGGCAGTCCTCAAGGTCCATCAGCACCTTGGTGGGAAGGGCAGCCTGTAATGGGAGGCCCCTACGAGAAGGCTGTCTTTCCAGATCTCTGTCAGTCCGGTCTACTACTGAAGGGACAAAACTTTGTTTCAGCCACTTCATGACAAAGGCGTGACTGGATTTTCCTTTTAGAGCTGCATTTCTACCAACACCTAGTTTCATCAATCCCAATTGCCTTACAGAAAGGCAGACTTCTTAAAGCAAACCTACATTTTGATCTTTGAAAGATACAACACCTTATATTTCAAGATCATTCAGTGTCAGAAAAAACAAAAATCTGCAAATACTCATTGGAAAACAACAGTTGCTGTTAATATGTGCTAACGTATCTTAAGATCTGGCCCCTAGTGAAAGGTGTTGTAAAGAAAATCAGAATTATACCAGTGCTGAGAGATACGGTAAAACATAAGCTCCCAGTGATATTTTTTCCTATTTGTTATTGTTTAGGAACAACTGAGACAAAGAGCTGCCTAATTTGCAATTTATTCGTGCTCGAGAATTAATCACACCCACAGAAATTGCAAATTTGTTATTTGCTTTAGACCTCCATTTAACAGAAAGTCTACTGTTTTCTATTTTAGATATCACTGTCGATATCCTTTTTATTCTTACCAAATTCTGTTTGTTAACATGTTGTGGTCATCTCTAAATAAATTTTAAAGCAGGTATTAGTTGCAGAGTTAATCACACATTCGAGGCCAAACACAGAGAGAAAAGGAAAACAGAAAGATGGAGTGGAAGAAAAACTCAATCTGAATTCCCAGTTTACTCTTGAGTATGAAAGGGTTAAAATATCTTCACGGAGTTCTAAACAGTAAAGCAGGAGTAGGAATAGCATGTCTTTTATTTTCATAAATGTGGTTATGAGGTCCTTCTATTAAAAAGAAAAGGCACACACAACATGCGCTGATATAAAAGGTACCATGGTCAGCAGGCTACTGATGTGTCCTCCCACGTCCTCCCAAACTCACAATTACATCATGGCTGTGCCTGAGCCCAGACTGCTCCTTTTATCTGCATTAGAAACCCACCTTTGGCTGCTTTTGTGCTAGCAGCAGTTATGGGTCCCTCGATATTAACAATGACTATTTCTGTACATTTGAGCTCATTTGGTATTTTAATCATTTTTCCTTGGATACTTGCAAGTAGAATGACCAAAAGACTACTTGCAATCTTAGAAAAATACCCTTCCTATAAAAGCCAGCCAGTCCATCCACCTGCCACCAGGTGATTCCTTGTAGTTCCCACATCAAAACTTTTCCGTTTGATTGCTCTACCTACACAAACAAGGGATGAAGGAAAAAACAGTTTTGTCTAAAGTTTTTGACTTTGGCTAGGGACTGTTTACAGTGGTAAACAGTATTTCTGCTGGAGGAGGTGCACCTTATTTGAACGGCAGGTTTACTTAGTTGCTTTCCTCTCTACCAGCTCTGTTACTCTGGTGCCTTTGCACATAACAGCAATAGAAACTCATGAAACAGGTAACATCAAGAAAAAAAAAAAACTATTTTCCCAAACTTTTCATGCAACCTGTTGCACTTTTCACAAAGATAACTGAAAGACAACTTGACTGAATTATAAAACCACCAAGTTATTAAAGGCTCTTTGATATAGTGGGTGGATGCATAATGTGGCTAACAGCAAACTTCAAGGCAAACTCAAGTTAGAAACTCATTAGACCTGAAGAACTTTTAAGTGAAAGTCACTAGGACCAACTCTCATATCTTTGTAGATATGTTCAGATCAGGACCTTTAGTGTGGCAAAAGGAGAGCTGTAATACTGCTGTGCATCTCATTGGATAAGTGAGGTCAGGATTTAACAAATCTGACTGCTGTTACACATTGTAACAAATCTGAGACAATGCAGAAATTCTCAATGAAGTCAAATTCTGAAAAGTATGTATTTTGGGTTAATTTTTTCCCCAATGCTATCTATTCTAGCAGATTTTTTTTTTAAAAAGTGTGGAAATACACAGTTTAAAATTAAAAATGGAAATTTTCTCTTCCATAAATGTTTAGAGAGGGCTTTTAGACATTGTCAGACTTTTTTTCTTGGCTTACATACTGAAGCTTTTCAATTTCAACAGATATACACCTTCCACCAAAATAAATTTCCATCTGTTTCTACAAGCTGTTCCAATGGATTTTTTTTGTGTTAGGCAGACTAGGTATCTCTCATGAGCACTAGCAATAAGCAGCTAGAAAGCAACTGGCTGCTAACAACTTGTGTCTATTCCAAGCTTTTGCAAACTGTAAAATAGTCACCCTTCTCCCACCAAAAACAATGCAATAGCAGTCTAGACATATCTCAATTTAGGCAATTCAAATTATCCATTACACAACTGCAGCAGAGAGCACTCACAACATAACGCTCAATTTCACATAGAAGTCAACAAGCTATTCCCATCTATCACAACTGAATGTAAAATATGAAGATTAAAGTAGAAATTTCCAATAAGAATGCAGTTGTGTCTGAGAATTCATATTCAAGTGAAAATAATTTACCTTAAGCAGAATAGAAAGTACCATAACAAAATTAGATAATGTCTATGAGACTATAGTATCAATTAAACTTAGATTGGACTACAGAATTAATAGGAATATTCACCCCATTCTAGAGTGTTTGGTATGTACTTTTTAATATTGTTTCAAATGTCCTAAATAGAATATTGGCAAATGAAATGGTCCATTCAAATCTCTGAAAAGACAATTTATAAGCAACTGAATAGGAGGAAAGATGCAAAATGTTATTAAACTTTTTCTTCCCTACTTAACTTATACTTCTGTACATGTCAGTTTAAAGCAAGCCCTTATAAAAATCAAAGAATATTATCTGTATTTTCTTCATGACTTCTCCAGCTCTAATAGTAATTTTTAAACATTGCTTGACATGGCATTACTTCAGTTCTGACAGAGAATCAGGTTTATTACTCCAAATAAGAGCAACTACATGGGAAACAAGCAGTGTGTATAGTGAAAATTAAAATGGGTTTTGAAAATTCCTATTAAGAGTTTTAACCCAAAACCACGGTGTTTCTTTAAACATAATTTCAGTTTCTCCAAGGTCAGATGGTGGGATTAACAATCCTGAAATTATTAAGAGATACATTTGCACAGAAGAGGTTATTTCTGCCTTTTTTTTTTTTTTTTTAATCTTTGACATACTTTGAAATTATAGTTTTGAGTTTTTATCTGCAATAATAAATGCTGCAAATATCACTTTAAAAAGATGTAATTCTTATCAATTCACATGACTCCAGAACTGTAGTTTCAAGTATATTAAATATGAAAAGACAGAATGCAATTGGGAAAGCCAGCAATACTGAACATAAAATACCACTGCTAAAATAGTAATGAAGCATTTCACTAATACATGTAAAATTCCACTGTTTCTTGCAAACAACTTTGCAAAATCCTGTCATTTTATTTTATATTACAAATAAATATTTTCAAGAGCTTTCCACTAATCGATTTTAAAAGTATTTCTGAGGAAAACCCTCTGATTTTAAACATGGTATCATATGACTCACCTTAAATAACAGCAACAGACTTTTCAGCTGAACGTACAAGTACTTAACACATGACTTGCATCAAGTTACTAGAAGACAAGCAGCTAAATCTCCCCACCAAGCACATACCTTCTAAACTCTGAGGGAGTGTTTATATATTCCAAGAGACGTCAGTTCCCTCTTTTTGCCCGAAGAAAAAGTTAAGTTGTGTTGGTGCTTGGGGGGGGTGCGTTATTTTTACAGTCTGACTAAAAGCCACTACCTACATCTCGTGGCAATATACTTAGCAGCTGCAATCTTTGTCAAATTTTGGTCCAAGCGAGTCAAAGGTCAAGGAGACAAAAGGGTAACTTACTTATCTGGTTCCTTCTTCTCTAATACCCATTTGCTTTAAAACTGCTCATATTAGCAAGTTATGACTAACCAGTTCCTGACAGCTTCTTTAAGATAGAGAATATTTTCAAATATTCTTTGCTATATAGCATGTTCTGCTGTATAAATAAAGCCTTACTATTGCAGTCATTCTCTGTCAAAATACAGGCTAAACACCTTTGCAGCTTATTCATTGTGATAGTATATTTTCAAGTAATAAAAATCAGGAAACTTCAGAATATTTTCAAAAGGTTTTAGTTTGTTTCATTTGGGTTTGTTTTTTTTTTTTTTTCTCCACACGTTGGATTACAACATTTCCTCACAAAGTGCAAAGGCTCTTCCTCTTTTATTGGAAGTTCAATGAACTTCATCCCTGAAGCTTTTTTTTCTTCATGTATCTAAAAATCAGTTATTTTTACACTAAAATCTGTGTAGACCAAAGCGTCACCCCAGCACAGTGTCTACTAATAATTAACAATAATCAGTTTGGCAAGCTTTTGCAGAAACATTTTTTAAATACCTCCTCATCCCAGGTGAATTAAATTAATAGGTTGTTTGAAAAAATTCTTCTGGCAGCAGCAAGAGGAACTGATTTATATTTAGCTTATTTAATTACAAGAGAGAAAATATTCCTAAAAATAGATTCTCACATCCAGACTTTCAGGGTATAGCACTGAATAGTTTGTGATCCATGTTTAATATTTGCTATGTGTTTTGACTGATTGTTTACTGTTCTGGTTTTTATATTGCCCTATTTGAAAGTTAAGCTTTTGCAGAAGAAGCTCCCTTCTTCTAATCTACTTCTGCTAAGTAAATCTAAGGTGGCTGAAGATTAATGAATTTGAGGTTTTGTCTCATTGTAGTGAAAGCAAGAGTGAAAGTGAGCCTGGTCCTTTGAAAGCAACGTGTAGGACAGTCTTTGTTCAAGGCTCCCTCTCAGGGAAAGTTGGTAACCCTGACTCCAGTTTCACATCCTTGAAAAGAGCAGTATATTTGCTTTCCTCTATTCTCTAATTAAAGAGTGGAATTTAACCATTTGAAGAAGCAGCCCTCCACACTATGGTTCCCATGCACTACTTTTATGAATATTATCATTAATTATTTCTATTGGACATCTCTTCGTATGATGCTCTCCTGAGGATGCTCTTGTTTGGGATCCCCCAGCTTTCCTCCCTGGCTGCACTGCCTTCTTCACTGCTGATTTGTCTCTTCTAAGAGGAAGTAATTCCAGTTACTCACACCTGCCCATGGAGATGTTCCCTACCATGCTCATTTTCCCCATTTGAATTGTATGGGATTCAGTGTGCACCATTCATAAGGGAGGAAAACATCTACTGCACTCTTTTTGTTGGAAACCTAAATGCAGGATATAATGAAGCTCGATTTTCAACATATACATGCTGAGTTGTATCAGCTAATTTTGTGACTTATGATATCCTATCATTGTCCTATATAAGCAAAATCTCTTCTAGCAGGCAGTGCTTGGCAGTGAAATGAGGACTACCAAGTTCACCTGCAGAAACCAGCTAAAAGGATTTGAAGCTAAGAGAGAAGTTGTGCACTTTTGGATATCAGTCATTTCTCTTTCTTAAAAACAAACCAAACCATAAGCACTTAATGTCCTTCTGTGTTCTCTGGCTTCATATCAGGGTTCAGAGGTTATAGGGGAGAAAACACAAAGCGATGACAGAAAAGGAAAAAATTAAGTACTTCATTGGAGTCCCAGTGGTGCGACAACAGACAAACTACCCTACGAGGAGAAATTGTTGAGAAAAAGAAATAGTGTGACACTCACATGCTTGATGAAGACACAGAAAACCACAGGAAGCAGAAAAAGACAAATGCAGTTGTTAACTCCAAATGAAGTCCACCCACATTTCCTGGAATAAACATACTACTGACAAGAAAATGCTGACGAGATGAATGTGATTCCTCACTTTTCTAGACCTCTCATAAGCACGGCCTTTTGGAAATCGCTTTCTTTGGGGTGTTTTCTAAACACAGAGGGAACAGATGAGGAGAGTTATCATCTTTCTATACGCCCTGAGATTCCTAAACACTCAATAGCTCCCCCTTTTTTCTTATGTCAAGATCCCTTCCATCAGGGGATGACATATTTAATGACACGTATAATTTGAATTTTGAGGATGCCCACATAAACATTCCCACATTCCTGTGGGAATTCTCTGTTGTACAGTACAGCGTGGCATGATTTTATATTCCCATTTTTCCACAGTCATGGCACTCTCAGGGTTTTTCTTCACCTGCCTATTATGAAACCTGTAAAAACTAATCTTAAAATTAATCCCTTGTCAGATGTGGAGATGTGGCTGAGGTTAGCAAGCAGATTAGAAAACTCCAGGAAACTGCTTTCTGTACTTTTGCACCCCCTGAATTTTTCAGAGGACACTAATCTTAAAAAAAAAAAAAAAAAGCCAAACAAAAACATCCTTGTAGTTGTCAGGTGAAGTGCCAAGCCCTGGGGCAGAAG
Source organism: Pelecanus crispus (assembly GCF_030463565.1). NCBI lineage: Eukaryota > Metazoa > Chordata > Aves > Pelecaniformes > Pelecanidae > Pelecanus > Pelecanus crispus. Next base: position 12,663,166 of record NC_134643.1, read on the forward strand.
AAGAGGTTAGTGTTTTTGGCATTCAAAACATGATCTTCTATAATCTTTTGAGTACTCTTCCTATTTTGAAATAAAAGTGTGAAGAATTATGTTTACCTCCTTCCCATGGCAAGTAAAAGCACAGATTTATTGTTTATCCGGTTTATTCCATTAGCATCATCTTATGTGCTTCTACACTCCCTACCCAAAATCCTGTTGCCACCATTCAGTGGTCCTCTCTGGCTTCTCCACAGTTATTAAGTCCCACAAGAAGGGTTGTATCTTGGACAGTAGTGAAAGATTTAAAGCATTCAAAAAAACCCCACAAAGAATAAGAACATGTGGATCCTGTCCCCAAATAAGCTCTTTCTGATTCAACACACTCATGTTCACTCACATGCACCTAGTTCTACTGAGGAAGAGAATGAGGAATATGAATCATCTAGAGAAGAAAATGTGCAATATGCCACCAGCTGGGTGAGACTTCTGTCCCTCTGCATGTATTGGAGATACTAGGAGATGTTCCTTCATAGGGAGTGAAATTTTGTATTCATGAAAGACAGTTTGATTTCCTATGGATATGAAATAATATATGTATTTCTTACATTATATATATATTATCATATAACATATATCATCATGTAATACATAAGCAGCAGCACATGAGCTATCCACCTGGACCAGCCTCAACAATTTACTTCACTTCTATTGCATAAAAGCCTCCCCTAGAGTCAATATGGCCTATCTTCAAGTAGTGCCTATAAAGAACTTGAATATATAACACCCAAATTAAAAAAAATAATAATATATAACTAATAATTTTTTCCTAAATGGTATGTTCACTGTCTTTGTTTTGGGTACTTTCACTGTGACTGCCGTTTTCTACCACCTAATCTTCCAAAAGCCCTGGGAAAGAACAGAGGCATATGGCAGCAGTAGTCACCTCACTTTAAAAGAAGGGAGTATCAAGAGATTTCAGTTGTGTCAGTTTTGCTTTTAATATCTTATCTCTAAGGACCTAAAAGAAAATATGGTTTCATAGCAATAATTACTTTCTTGTTTAAAGTTAACTACAAATATTTGTTGCAAAAAACTTTATCCAGGTAAAAAGTAGGCATCTGGCCTAAGGAAGATGAATTGGTTTCTTCTCGTCCCAGTGGAGAGGTATGAGTACTTGCACAGACTCATCCCATCTACCTTAAAAGCTTATCTTAGGCAAGTATGTACCATATCCTTTGGAAGTATTGATGTCTCTCCTTTAACTATAGAGGATCAAACCAACACATTTAAGTTAGACATCTAACTTTTCGAAGGTTAATATTAAAAAAATTACACTCAAACTGCCCAGAAAGGTCTTTCAGCTCCTCCCCTCATCAGTGTGCCATACTGGTAATACCAGGACAGCTATACAAGGTTCTGGGAAATGCAGACAAGCGGTGAAACAAGAAGAAAATGCAATGAGAAAACTTCAAAATATTTACCACCTGACATTAATGGAAAGTTTGGCCAAAGATTGCAGAGGTGGTGTAGCATTTTTTTGCCCACCTCACACCACAGACTTTTACTGCAGATGTGTTGGCTTTCACGGCTTTCCAGTGCATGCCCTGATGCATACTCCAACCACTCATATAAAGCAGTCTTCAGCCCCCCGAAAAAAGATCCTCCCAAACATGCATTAATACCTGATTTCCCTTCACAAGAGCTTGGAAGACTCATTCCAAACTGCTGTGTAGCTCCTTCACTACTGGCTAATGACTCCCAACTATAGTTTTCCCAGCTCTGTGAAGTGTTAGGACATAAGGTGCTGTCCCTTGTGATTCTCAATGTGTTCTGACGATATGGAAAGCATCCTAAAATACCATTGGCTCAAGCCAACTTGGCAGCAGTGCAGTGGAAACAGTGTGATATATTTGGCTCCTGCCAGTGATGAGTTTCTCTGTCATATTGTAAATAGGTTCTATAAAGGAAAAATGAATGATGGAACACCCAGCTGCTGCTTCAGTTCATTTTTTTCCCCAGAAATATCGATTCTGAGCTCTTCTTCACTGACTATAGCATGCATAAACTGATGCCTTTCTCAGTCCTCAAAATCGCTTCTAAAAATGATTTTCAAATTATTTTATCAAGGGAATGAGGTGAAGAAAGCACAAGACCGGTGGGGATAGAGCTGACTGATTCTTTCACTCCTGTGGGTTCATGTAGGAGTCACTCAGAACATAGATAGGAAGGAACTTCATAGAACCGAACCCAATACAGAAACTGTAATATAATAACTTAGGCTTCTGAGTGAGCCATAAAAATCTGTTACCTGAAGGGCTGGGTCAGTCTATTAATACAAGAGACTTTTCTCACTGAAACCTAAGGAGGTCACAGAGAGGAGGCTCCAATGGTAGGGGAGAAAAATTTTGAAAGCAGACATCTTCTGAAAGTCAAGAGGAATTTAGTAAATCTTGTCCCTGCTTGGATATATTCCACTTCTTGCAAAACTCTTCTCTTTGGTTCTCAGAAGTCATGGAATAATGGAGTAATTCAAAACTCACTTCGGTGGTGCAATACCTGGTTGAGAAATCCTCACCATAGTGAATCATCCCAAACAGATAATTGCATGGCTTTGATGAATGGCTGTGTAGCCCTTATGTTAGCTTTTGTCCACCAGCTACACCATAATTTTGTCTGTGTAATAATTAAGAACAAAATACGTACAGGAGATTTTTCCAATTAATGAAGAGGTAAGTTTAAGGTCAACTTTTCGGTGACTTCTCAAGAGTTGGAGACCTGTCAAATAATTGACACACTTTTCTTTCAGTTCACATGTTCCAGACCTGGAGACATGTCCTTGGTCTGAGCAACATGCAGAAGACCTTCCCTGGGACTTCAGTTCAGCCTCAAACACAAGGTACTAAAGCCAAACCATAAGCCTACTGCCAGAAAAAAAACCCTGTTCTTCATCAGGTCAGCACAAGACGAAAGCTTTACTTAACCAACCCCATGTCCTGGAACAGTTCCCCAGCCCCACTTTGAGAATCAGAATTGGTGGTTGGGATAGCACCAAGAGATCCAGGCCTCTGCCAGCAAGACATATGTTTTCCACCTAAAGAAAGGGCAACATAGAAAATCATCTGAAGAATTATACAGGCCAAAGCCCTTCCTGACTAAGCTTTCTCCCTCAGAGGAAATCTCACAGACTACAGCAGTGGCAGCATGGAGCTGATGGAAGCACTCTCAGAAAAGCAGATTATCCCCTCCAGCTGGCAGCAGAAGTACAGACCAAGTGGGTCTTTCCTATCAGTCTGGGTGAGGAAGCAATACTCAAGTTTCAAGAAAATGTGCTTGGACTGCCATGGAGTTTTTCACCTTTTATAGCCTTTCCCTATGGATCTGATGAGCTAGGCTTTGTTTAAACTACTTTATTATACAAAAACTTTATTACACAAATTTTCTTATACCAAAGGATGCTTTTTCTCCTCTTTATTCTAAGTGCTAATATGTTACTCTTGTGTGCGGGACAAAAAAAGAATTTTTCCTTTTTTCATATTTTTCTTGAGAAGGTATTTAATTACTATAATGAAAGTATAAAACATAGATAAGACACACAAAAAGAACCCCCACTGAAAAATAAAATCACCATTGCCACAAGAGATACCTCGGCAGGAACCGGAGGTCTTGAGAGCTGAGGAAAATTTGTGTAGTATTATTGCATATTAAGAAACGTTAACAACTATGAAGAAGAGAGCAGTAGAAAAAGTACTAGTGGTGATTTCTGTGCACTAGCAGTGAATGAAGCAGGCAACTAATAGACACCTGAATTTCTCAGATTATGACATTTTCTGATGCTAAGGTACAGGATTATTCTTCCAAATGAAACCATGTTACAGAAATATGCATGTAACTATCAGTTACACAAAAAGTAGTTCCAAAATGTAAGAATTTAACTGAAAAAACCTACATTTTGATCATTTTTCTGGTTGTGCCAATTTTATAAATGCTTCTGAAGTATCACTTGAGGACAGAAAAAAATCCCCAAAATTAGACAAGTACAGACTACACATTTTTTTTATGAACAGGACATTTTTGCCAAGTAAAAAAAATAAATCACTGGGTTAATATCATAGTTATTGTATCAGTTGTTAGAGAATCAGATCACTAAAATAGCACAAGTTATTAGTATTTACATGACTATGCTATATTTATTGAGTTGATCTCAGGACTTATATATGAAAATTAATTTAAGATATGTTACATCAGCATCTTTACTGGACATGAATTATAATTTTGAAACTGCACAGAAATGCATATATATGCCTTTTCCTATAATTAATAATTACTACAGTATTTTCAGATGTTCATTTATAACACTTATAAAACATGCATTTTATGATCAGCCATACACTTCATACTTCTCTTCATTCATATTTATTTTTTATAATAAATGTATATAATCCTTTATATAATAGACTTTTTTAGATACGATGATTCACAGACAAATGATTATATACACTTGTTACAGTTTGATATATGAATACATTAATTTTTAATTGCAATGCACAGTGAAATATTAGCAATATATTAAATATTGTGAAGTTATTATTATGCAAGTGAAATAATTTGATTATCAGTATATTTACTCTTTCTAAATTTTAGTGAATGGGCTCCTCTTAGAGTTATAAACAGTCAAGTGCAATAGTACACTCACAAGAAATGAAATCAATGCCCAACTCTGTACTGAGAAACTGCATTTACTCCAGGAGCAGGGTCACATACCTGTATGGAGGGAGAGCTGCTCTCACTACTCTTGTCACCAGAACTGGAGAGCTGCAGAAGAGTCTGCTAAGTTAGCTCCCTATTCACAGAAAAATTAGGTTGCTGTAGCAACCCTATAGCAACCCCATCTGCCCAGTGCCCTGCAAATTAGTTGATCTTCCATCAGCCACAAAGAGAAATAGAAAGTTGCAGACCTTTTAAACTTGGTAGTCGAGCTCTCTCAAGTGATAAGGAAATAGAAGACCTGTGACCCAAAGATAATACTCTCTCACATGCTTTGCAAGAAAGACCAGTTCTAAGAAATCCTTTCAGCACCTGCCTCTGATCTCTTTACCGTCTGCAATAGCCCAGCACTTGGAGGCAATGTATTGGTTCCTATTGCCAATCTAGAGCAAGCTTAATTGACTTTGCTCTTTGAAATAACTCTTTGCAAACAGTCTAATCCCAGTTAATCCTCACAACACACTGGAAGCCAGGTAAGGAGTTTCATATTAGAGATAACTCTTCAGATTTGGGCTTATTATACTTACTTACACAAAGCACGGAGACAGGTCAGAATGAGAGATCACAGCTGTCAACACAGCTATTCAAATTCACGAGAATTTTTCTAATGATTTCTACAGGCTTTGGTTCAGAACTTCGATGTCTATATGACCATCTAAGCCAAGTGACAGTGCTATTGCTTCCTCTGCCTATCCTTCTGGATCCTTGCTAGATCCTTTTATCATAGCAGTGACAAAGTGTTTTAAAAGTTTTAAGCACTGTATTAATTTTTTTATTTGAACAGCTGATTGAGACACCTTCTTCCAGGCAGTTACAACAAATAGCAACAGTGAGCAGCCTGTCTGCCAAGGCCTCTCATAATTAAGGTAAAAGCTGTCCCAGAAGGTTAACAGGACCCTGAGGTGACTCAGTATGGCAGGAGCTATAAAGCTACATCCCACACATCTAACTCAAGACGCATCCCATGGCATAAGGCTCCTTGCCTGGCTTTCTATGAAGTTTCTCCTTCTCTGAAGTTAGTCAGAAAATGAAGCAACAAGAGAAAGGGAGAAAACAAAAATATTCCTGAAGTTTCCATTAATTTCTGACCTTATGTGAATGCTGTTGGTCTACCTTTGGTCTTCTTGGGGTCCCATTGATTGCTTCCTGTGTGGCTTTTGCAGCTGCAGCCTCCAGCCTGTTGGCAGACTTCCCTTCTGCCTTCCTTTCTACATGTGTTTCCTTTTAATGCTGTTTTCTTCCCCAAGAACCTCCTCCCTCCTCCAGCTCTCTGTATATCTCTCCTACCTTCCACCCTATCATCTCAGCAGTCACTCCTCCATCAAGCATCTCCTCTGGTCTGTCTCCTCCCCCATTGCATTATCCTCTAGTCTTTTCCCCTACTTCCAGAATTTACAGCTTTCCATAAATTCTGTCCTTGTCCCCTGCCATTAACATTTATGTTTCCCCAAATCTCTCATGATACTTTTTTCTTTCTTCTCCTACTTCCCTTCTTCTCCCTCTGCCTGAAGTCCTGGCATATAACCTCACACTATGAGTTAATCAAAAAGCTGGTTGCAACTGAAAACCAGATTTATCTGTGGTCTTTGGTTATAAATAATAATTTAAGTTTGGTAACTTAATCCTGTAATGTGTTCTTGTTTGTATTCCTTCCTAAAGCCTCAGAACTGTAAAGCCCATGGTATTCCTGCCCATTATCCTTTCCCTGCCCAGCTGTCATTCAGCACTCTTTTTGAAGTCTTCCCACTTCTAAGAAAATTAATATTGAACAGCTTCACCCATACACAAAGAAGCAGATGTGCCAGGTAAGGAAAAGTAAACCTCATCCTCGACTTACCTGCACCAGAACTGAGAGAGGATCTGAGATGAGGCTGGGAACAACTCAGACTCCTCTGAATGCAGGGTCAGACAGGTTCAGTGGCAGAGCAGGCATACTGGACTACCAAAACCAGTGCTGTGCCCTCCCTTCCACCCCACAACAGCTAGAAAGGAAATTGAATGTATCCTTCACCTCTGCCTTATGCTTTGCGGAGTCAGGGCACTTGCTAGTGTTTAGCATTTAAAAACAATCCTTAAAATTACATAGGATAAAGATTACAGAATTGCAAACATGCCATCACAGCATGAAACACCCCAGGCTTGCTTGTGGCAGAGTGCACGCCCTCCATCTAATTATACTCAGGCTTCTCTGTTTTAGGCAAAAAGTAACAATAGTCACTTATCAGATTCCCAAAATGATATTGGAGAGGATTCAGCAGGACACTCCCAAGACTTTCTGGGTAGTAACAGCCACAGGATTACAGACATATAAATGCTCAGTCCCTCCAGCTTCTGGCAACTCTTTTTCCATGCTGCACTCTGCTCTGTTAGTGGTTTTCTAGTTAGTTTTTTGCCAGTCTTTCTTTCACAATTCCTTTTCTCAGCTGCCAGATTCTAACGTGGACTTCTCCCCCTTTCCCTAAGCCTTGCTATCAGGCTGTCTGCCCACCTCCTCTCAGAGCATAAATCTTGACCATATCAGAACAGTACCTCTAAAAGTCTTGGATGTGCAGACTGAAATGCTTGTCTTAGCATTGCACCTTCATGCAATAGGAATTTTTTTTTCCACTGTAATTCTATGTGTGAGCGCCGTTTCAACAACAGTTATACGTTCTAGGTCTTACTGAACATTGTATTTTCCAAAGTCCGTGTACCCAAGGGAGCATGCCAGTATCTTGATCAAACACCATGGACACCTATCAGCTGATATCTGTGCGTTTATCTACCATGCCTCCGTCTATAGTTTTAATGTGTCTGTGATTCTAATGTACACATTCCTAAATAGTGTCTGTAGGCACACTCAAGTAATGTGTATGAATCTCCTTATAACCGACAGAAACAACTGCAGTGAAGATGATTTTTCATGGACTTCCAATAGCTTTCCTGGCAGACAGCTCTCATACATTAGATTTATGAAAAACCTAGCAACAGACAATTTCTTTGCCATTTGGAGACAGCATATCCTGGTATTTTGATTCTTCATCTGCATGTGATAAGAATATTCATCTTGGCATGACAGACATATGTTGCTGTAAGAATTGGTGAGGCTTGAGAGGATCTTTTCTTTTCTTGGATAGTAAACATGAGAACGTATTTTCCTGTGGATATTGTACTTTCCTGTGCCCAAGTAAAATGCAAGGCCCCTCTTCTTTAAGGGCAATAATATTCCATTTTTGACCCAAGAAATATTTAAGCTTTTATACATGCTTGTATGTACACAGGAACACACATGTAGGTGCCTTATTTCAGTTTCAAAGAATGTCTCCTGAAACTTAGTGTGTAGCTGAGCTCTTTTGCCTCTTGCAACCTTGCCTATTGCCATTTTCCATCATGCAAACACCCTGAAAAATACCACCTTTTTCTTGGAAACTTCCATGTGTGTCTCACTGGATGTATGTGGTTAGGGGATTTGTGCCTACACAGACCTTTGAAACTGTGTTATGATTCCCCGCACAGCCTTAACCAAGCCATACTTTTCATACCATTCAGGTTCCTCACCTGAAGAATGGGGCAGTAATATAGACCTATTTCTTTGGCATGTTGCCACACTTAGTGTATTGCTTCAACTGAGGTGCTTTCTGAGGTGTTACAGCTCTCTTTAATGTGGCTACTGTATTTCTATGCAGCCTTCCTTTTCTGCTGATGAAATTCATCCATGAACAGATTCCCACTTTTAGAAGTATGCCTCATCTAAATACCATTTTGATACTTCACGTTTAATTCACATTATGCACCGGGCATGTCCTCAGTGCACATTCTATAGACGGGACAAGACCAACTTCCAAAGTATAGACCAAATGCAAATGTGTTGTCTCAACAAATCACCTGATTTCACTTCCAGATCTTTCTGGATCACCTGAAAACATATCTTGTTTGGATCTTATAATCCTAAGGATCAAAATCCAGCATAAACCTGTCTTTAACTATATATGTGACGTCTTCCACCTTACTGCAGGAAATCTTCTTGCTGTTGTTGTTCCCTGTTGTGAAGGTGATGTGCAGCCCTTGAGCGTCCTAGGAGAACTGAGCTAGTGCATTGTTTTCTCTGTGTGAGCTTCAGTAGATTTTTTCAGGACTAAAAGTTAACAGATCTTAATTAAAAAAAAAAATACAAACCAGCAAAACTCATGCAGTGGACCATAGCATTTTTTTCTGAAAAATCTTTAGTGCATTTTGAATCAGTATGCCATTTTGCTGAGTAAAAGAAATCAACTGCCATTTTGGGTAGGATTCATCTTTCCATATTTAGTTGTCCACATTGTAGACATCTGAATGTCTGCCCAGAGTCCCTTCATTGTCTACAGAGAAAAATATGACTTTCTAGGATTTGAGTCCTCTCATCCTTACATGATAAATTAAAAGCAGCTCTTATGAGCTACCTGTCATGAGTGTCTATCGGTCTGCAAAAATTTAGCTCAGAATATTCCCACTGTGACATGAAGTTTCTCCTTTTTCCCTAAGCAAAAAAAGGAGTATTATTCAATATAATACCCACAAAAAGGCATGCAAACATGCGCTCCAAGGATCTTGAAGGATTTTGAGGATTTCAGAAATAATCTGTATTCAACTTCATGAGGCATCAGAAGAAAGCAGAAACAAATACAATGATAATATAAGCTTTATCTGACCTGGTCTTATCCTCATTTTGTAATTTGGACTTAATCGATTCTGGGATTTACTTGCTATGGGGAGAGTTTCATCCTGAAAAAGTGACCGTCGTTAGCAAGACTTGATACAGTGACATAACTTGAACTTAAACAGCCTATGGGCATCATTCCGGGGTTTTGCTCAGGGTGAATTTCATCACAGTTCAAAGAGTTCATATGACTCTTTATTAAATAATCACAACATGAAATTGTCCTATTCTGATTCATTAAGTTTTTTATTATTATTTATTCTTATATTCTTTTTTCCACCATATTGTAATTAGTAAAAATGAATTTAAAACCCAATTAATTAAGAATTAAAATTTGTCAAACACTCTGTGCTTACAATGCATGAGGCCTAAACTTCGTGAAGTACTGATGGAATCCCAATCAGTGGTGTTCTTCAAGCAGTTTTAGAAGCACATAAAGGAGCCATCATATGAATTAAATAATTATGGCTCTTAATTAATTAGATATTAAGATATAAATTAGTTCAATATTAAGGTTTAGCAAGGAACACACTAATCTAGACACACCATGCAATGCTGAGTGACATTAATGAAAAAGTATTACACTGACAAATATGTAACATCTATGTCTTTCGTATGGCATCTCTAATAACAAGAAAAGACAGGAGATATTGCAGTATATAGCATTTCTGTTCAGAAACTACAACAGCACTGAGCTTGTCTTTGCTGTACATTGCATGAGTAATTGACACTTCAAGTAAAACAGTAGGATAGCAAGATTTTTTTTTTTTTTAATGAAAAATGAAAATAGCTCCTGAAGAGTTCAGTGGCTCAGTCTCTGACATGAGAAATGGACTTTTAAAGAGTTTATAAAGATTCAGAGCCCCTGAAAGTAGTGTTCTACCTGTTTTTTAATAATAGAGAGCCTAACATAACTCTAAAGTCATTAATAAAAATTTCAAGAGAAATTTATACAGTGTTAATACACGTCTATGCATGTTCAAGAGTTAGAAATTAGTCTGAATTTAGAAACTACAAAGTGGCGTAGCTCCTTGTTTAATGACAACACATCCCTGCCAGATTTACTCAGGTAATTGAGTGTTCACAGCAAATCCCCAGAGAGCCTGTGGGGAAGCTGGGAGAGCTGGCATCGCTGCTGAGTCTAGGTGGTGAGACTGGAAACTCCCGTATCTCAAAGCAAAATGTCAGAGTAGGAATTTTTCCTAGGCCTGTTGCCTAGGCCTGCTGCCTACATGCCCAGAACTGGTGACAGCAATTGTCCTCTTCTCCGACTGAGTCTGGACAAACTTGGAGCCATTCAGAAATAGGAGCCAGACCAAGTGACAGATCACAGGAATCCAAAAGGATTTACATCAGCAAAGTGACGAAATTACATAAGACAGTGGAATATCAGAAGTTCTGTGGTATTATTCAGTTTTTCACAGTTAAAGACCATTTATTTCCATGTATATTCTTTAAGTCTCAGCAGGGCTGAAAACAACATCTCAGCTTTATTTCTTTAAACCAAACACTGCAATATCCTAATGTACATTAATCCTAAAAATGTTCTTCTCAGAAGTCACAAATTATACAGGATGCCTTCAAATTTACATAGCTGATTTATGAAGACTGTTATTTGTCCTTTGGAAAATCAGATCATTTTTAGTTGAAATTACCATGTTCCCCAAAATAGAGAGATTAGCATTGCAAAAAAAAAATTTAAATGAAAAATTGTTGGTTACTTAAAAAATGGAAGTGGCATGGGGGTTTTTGTACAGTGTCTACACAGTGAAAAATAAATTTGTTGGTTTAGATTATTTCAATCTTGCCAAATAGCAATTGCTAATCATCAAAAAATATAAATCTCAGATCTAGATTGCGCAGGTGGATAGTTCTCCACTATCTCTTAAAACAGAAGCGAAAAGACTTTCTGTCAATTCTTTTACCCACATAACCCAGAATTTTGCCCACCAGAGTCAGCTGGAGTGTTCCCAGCAGGACACTCACAGCGCTTAGCTCCTCTCCTACTGGAAAGTTCCTTAACATTTGTTTTTCACCTCAGCAGACTTGAATTAGCATTCATTTCTTTGGCCTCTCATCTGTGTTTTCCAAACACAAGCGTCATATCTATAAAACACCTTTTGATGAAAATGTAAGGTTGAGCATGCCTTTTGTCTTTTGAATGAGCACTGACTTCCAGTATACCCTACGTGTGTTTCAGCACATCCTTTCTTGGAACATCTCTGTCTGTGCATTCAAAATATATCTTCAAGGGCATAGGAAGGTGCAGGAAATAAAGCCATAGGCTTTACAAAGGACTGACAAACAGTTCCCTTCTACCTTAGCAAGCACGTGTCATATACACTGCTAGATGAAAGAAGGCATGATATCACAATTCAAGCAACAGGCTGCTGTCCCAAAGAACTGGAACTTACTTTTTTTTTTTTTTTCCCTGACAAAAATGAGAAAGCAATGTCAAATTCAAGAAAACTAAATTTTTTCATAGAGCTCTCATTGAATAGCTCATGCCCAGCTCCCCAGCCTTTGCATCTGAAGCTAAACTCAGTAGAAGACATATTCAAAAAAATAAAGTCATTCAAAAGACATTATTTTAAAAATCAGCCCAGAGGTATATCATCAGAGAATACCATTAACATCTGAATATGTTAATTTACTATTTACAACTTTTATCTTTTAAACTTTTATATAGAAGCTATAAGCTTCACTGATCTGGTCATTACATTTCTGAAATAAAGGCTGCTTTAACAAGGTATATGTGTGCCTGGACTGTTCTTGCTTCCTTGAGTCAGTGTTCCCCTATGAATTGACCAGCATTAAGAATATAATCTATTCATATCTAGAATAAACATTCTTTTATTTCAAGTTTGCAAGCTTAAACATCTGAATGAATTTTTTTTCTTTATGGAATATGCAGACTTTCTAATTAATGAGAAGCCTAAATAACAACTTGTGTTCAAAATCCCCTGATATTTGCATTAGCAGGGTCAGAATGCAGATTCCAGTGTGAAGAATGGAAATGTCTGTACCTTGTGCTCAAAGACTATCTACCCTACTGGGCAGCTGTAATGGACACTGATCCGTGTTAAATTAGGAAGATACTGAACAAAATGTCACAAGAATAATTCTTGCACTTTGTGAAGACTTGGAACCACACATGCACTTTGTGACTTTAATGACTGTGGCAGGAATTATGGGAAAAATAGCAGCCGATGTGATGCCGGAAAGTAAGAAGCCAAGAGCAAGAGACATATTTGGATTGAAACAGATCTTGACGTTGCACAAGTCATAGTTAAATAAGTGCCAGGAATGACTATTCAGAGGCCATTAGCCCAAAGATACTTGGCTTCTCTTTTCATTTTTAATCATTTTGTTCCAGGCACGTACAAACAATGCCTAACTATAGGAAAGTTGGGAGGCAATTTTCAACTCCAAAGAGTATGTAAAAGGGTAAAGGAAACTCTGATGTTAATAAGGGAGAACCAGACTTAAGAAGTACTATCTGAACAGCCTCAAGGGACTTGACAGCAAATAGACTAACAATCCTCAAGCATGACTACGTTGTGCAAGGAAATTAGGAGAAAAGTAAAGATTCAAAAGAGATACTAAAAATAACAAAGAAAATAAAAACTAAGCAAGTGTGGTGGCTTGACCTTGGGTGGCTGCCAGGTGCCCACCAAGCTGCTCTATCACTCCCATCCCTCAACTGGATATGGAAGAAAATACGATGAAAACCTCATGGGCTGAGATAAGGACATGGAGATCACTTACCAATTATCGTCACGGGCAAAACAGACTCATCTTAGGGAAATTAATTTATTGCCAGTTAAACGAGGTAGGATAAGGAGAAATAAGAAAAAATCTAAACCCAACTTCACCCCTGCTCTTCTTCCTGGGCTCAACTTCACTTCTAACTCTTCTATCTCCTCCCACCAAGTGGCCCAGGTGGACAGGGAATGGGAGTTGTGGACTGTTTATAGGACTTCATCTCTGCCACTCCTTCCTCCTCACACTCTTCCCCTACTCCACCGTGTTGTCCCTCCTATGGGATACAGTCCTTCATGAAATTCTCCAGTGTGGGTCCTTCCCACAGACGGCAGTTCTTCACAGACTGCTCCAGTGTGGGACCTTTCCACAGGATACAGTCCTTCAGGAGCAGACGGCTCCAGTGTGGGTCCCCCGCAGGGCCACAGGTCCTGCCAGAAAACCTGCTCCTGCATGGGCTTCTCTCCATGGGGTCACAGGTCCTGCCAGGAGCCTGCTCCAGCGTGGGCTTCCCACGGGGTCACAGCCTCCTTCGGGCACATCCCCCTGCTCCAGCGTGGGGTCCTCCCCGGGTGCAGGGGGATCTCTGCTCCCCCGTGGAGCTCCATGGGTGCAGGGGCACAGCTGCCTCACCAGGGGCTGCACCAGGGGCTGCAGGGGAATCTCTGCTCTGGTGCCTGGGGCACCTCCTTCCTCTCCTTCTGCACTGACCTTGGCGTCTGCAGGGCTGTTCCTCACATATTCTCACTCCTCTCTCTCACAGCTGTTGCACAGCTTTTTTTGTTACCCTTTCTTAAATATGTTATCACAGAGGTGACCAATGTCATTGATTGGCTAGGCTTTGGCCCGTGATGGGTCCACCTTGGAGCCAGCTGCAACTGGCTCTGGTGGACATGGGGACAGCTTCTAGCAGCTTCTCACAGAAGCCACCCCTTCAGCTTCCCCCATCCAGCTACAATAACCTTGCCATATAAGCCCAATACAGGGAAAAGAAAAGGAATTATTGTGGACATATGAAAGAGTAAGCTAACAGAAATATTTTAAGCAACTTTGACTTTATGAAATCAGCATTACCGAATAGGCTCATCATTTTACTGTGGATCTTACAATGTTTGGCATGGTTAAATGCCTGTTTGTAGAGTCAAGTGTTAGTATGAGTATCTCAGCTTTCATTTCTGAAAAAGAGTTTCTAGCTATTATAGTTATAGGAAAAAAATGGAGAATAAAATATTTTTGCAGTGAAACCAGTCTCCTAATACCAGCAAGTTTAACTTCTTATTCCCAGGGCATGTGGTAGGGTTGTGTGTGTTGAAAATTGCCAATTTTTGCAAGATTCTATCAATGTTTGTTGGAACTCTAGTAATTACATTTTAAATATTGAAATATATTCTTATTACATAATTCTTGAGAGCGAATAATTTCAGACTAGATTACCTCTTTTCCATAACTCTAACAGAGTGGTAATAATTTGAGACCTATACACAGAATCCAGATTTTACAGTTTGTTTATAAAGAAATGAAAAAGAGATTACAAGACTCAGTGCTGTCTTAGCAGTTCTTAAATAAGGCATATATGTTTACTTAAAATACATTATTATAGACTTCCATAAAGTGCCTGGAGAGGCAGATTCCCTCCTTTGGTTTCACTGAAGTTCTGTTACATTTCAGTGTGGGGTTCTATGTTTCAAATTTGTTTTTTTTTTTTTACTCAGAAGACTTTTGGACACGGCTTCTGAATGTCCTTGAAAATGAACTCCTTTTCCTACAGATTTCTAGTCACACAAATGCAGGAAATTGTTATAATAAATGTTCTATAAACAGCTTTGTTTTGATAGATTAGCATTTCTGATTCTTCTAACCTTGCACTGATTTTTCTGGCAATAATTTAAGTGAAAAAGTAAGAAAATGTTCTGAAGATTGCAACTATTTCAATAGTATCTAAGGAAACAGTTATTCTTTTAAAGTGTTCTGAATAAAAGTAAGTGAATGAAATACAATTAAAAAACATTGCTTATGAGGAAATGGTCTGTTGGTGATTCCCCAGTGTCACAGGGTTTCTCTGCACAGAGAAGTACATGAAAACAATGAGGAAGACAGCACTTAATCATAAAGCAGACAGGCCTGACCTTGTCTCAGTCAAGTGTGAGGGAGGATTTCTCAATTGTTTTTTTGTGCATTGCCTATTTCTAGCATCTTGTCATCCATCTAGCAATTAGAAATTCTGTCACTTGCAATTGCTGCCTAAATCAGTAATTACTTCAAACCATGTAGGTGATTTAACATAGTCCTATTTAAAAAGAATAATTCAACAGCAGCTGAAGGCTTGATGGAAAAGCAAACCTATAAATGCAGTAGCTGAAATCAAACATCTTCAGTGTAGGCTGTGTTTGTATGTGGGAAAAGCTCTTCTAATAGCAATAAAACTCCTTTCAAGAAGTATTTACTTATACTTTAATTGAGCAAGTATATTTATAGATGTATTATCACAAGGCAGTTCATACTCATTTTGATGATAATACAACTGTTTGTAACTGTCTTGAAAGTATTAGTTTGCATCCGTGCATGAAAAATAGATACGTGCATGTTTTCATTGTAAATCCTGGTGTTTTGCTAAGGGACAAGGGAATGAACAGAATTTTGAAGTTATATTCATTTTGTTATGTCATAAGAGCCTCCAGGAGTATCTGT
Organism: Pelecanus crispus; assembly: GCF_030463565.1. Taxonomy (NCBI): domain Eukaryota; kingdom Metazoa; phylum Chordata; class Aves; order Pelecaniformes; family Pelecanidae; genus Pelecanus; species Pelecanus crispus. The sequence goes on from NC_134643.1 coordinate 12,679,034, forward strand.
TTTTCATGACATGCAAATGTCATCATTACTTTCATTACCATCATTACCACACATCTGTCATTCCATCATTCCTTCCCTCCCACTTCAACACACCTGCTTTAAATAATAATTTTCCTGATAACTGTGATGAAGAAACCACTGAAGCAAGTGAGGCTGAACAGATAGGAACAAAAACTGACTTAATAGATTCTTTCTTTCTCATAGTCAATAAGAAGAGTTAATGCTAACAGGGTGCTCCAGTTTGAGGGTTTTTTATCTGCAGCTGGGGTCACCTCTGAATGCATATGAGTCAAGGAAATGGGAGGTGGAGGTGAGAACTGGCATTTTGCTGTTCTCTGTACTTTATTTATGTTTGAAGAAAGCTGAAAGCTCAGTTGCATGACCTATGCTTGAAGAGTGTTCTGTATTTGGGTTTGATTGGTAAAGAGAAGCTAGGCACTTTTTTACTTCAGCAAGAGCTGCAGGCAACTGCTGATTTTTTATTTGGGGCGTCTAAGTTGTGATTTCTATGTTAAATTGTATAAACTACAGTCCAAGTGAGCCCATAAGCCCTGTTTGTATAGACCAAATGCAATATGCAATAAATGCAATCTACTTTTGAGAAATATACCAGTATGTCCTTGTATCCCTTGTGTGTAGGAAAATATCTTATTTTTGGCAGGGGCAGCAGCTTCAATCCACAATAGTAAGTCCAACACCTAGTGCAGTGAGTAACTGATTGGGATTTCAGTTCAGTCAGAATGTCAAATTAATACACTTAAACAAATCCTTACCTTATTTATTTAAAAGATCAATTGTAAGGCAAAGTCCTGAAATCCTCGCTGGCAACAGGAGTTTATCTGAGAAAGGATATGATAGTGTTGGAAAAGGATACAACAAAAAAAGTGTTCAAAGTCTTTCAGAATTGAAACATAGTCTGGAAAAAACACGATCACAAATGTTTAACAGAAAAACTGTCTATCTGAGCCAGGACAGGTAGGTGTTAATCTACAGTATTCCATGTCATTGTAAACAGTTTTTAGCTTATTCTGCTTTATGCGGAGTAGAAGGTGTTAAAAATACATTGCAGAAAAGCTCTGGAACATTTATCTTTTATAGTTCTAGTCTTAGAAATAAATCGAAACAGTAGAGGATTAATCCATTGTTTAGAATTCAGCCCAAATTACACAAGTAGAAGATTAAGATACTATTGTTCTATTTTAAATCAGTGAGCTACAATGATTATAGAAATTTTACCAACAACTGAAATCTTGCAGAAGAAACAAATCATAACCTTAGAGTTGCAATTAAAATCACTAAGCAGAGCTCTTCTGGTTGGTGGCGTCTGCCAGGTTCTCAGTTTCCCCGTGGAGATTAATAATTTTCTGGGAAAGTGCACTGGCACCACTGGCAATCCAGGGCACGTTTCAAGCCACAGTAAGTGCTGCTGGGCAGCAATCCAGACAGGCAGGTAGAAGGGAGGAAGGAAAGAGGAAAAGGTGCAGAGGAGAGGCCCAGCTACAAAGCAAGATATAACAAATTCAACTGGCAATTACTGCACTTTACCACTATTAGAGTAACATAGACACGCAAGCATGGACCTTAATAAAACTTTCGTCAAAAAAATTACAAGAATCCTCAACCTTAACACGTAAGCACAGTGGGTTTACAGCCAAAGATGACAGCTGCTATGAGCAGAGATCTGAAAGGGAAGGGCTGCACAGAAAAGTTAAGAGGGAAGGAAACCCCCAGCAACGCGAAACCGGCACAGTTTTGATACAGCGGTAAAAATAGGCAGTCATCTCCTGTTAGTAACCATGTCTTCTGCCAAGATGAACTTCTTCACAGCTATTCTAAAGTCTTGGATTCTTTTTGGAATATTTTGACTTGGCTCTATGACGATTAAGTCCCAGCTTCCCCTATGCTGTTCTACAGCATGGTGTTTTGCACAGCAAAGGAGCAAAATGGGACAGGCTGAGAAAGAATCTGAACTTTGATCTCCAGTTTCTAATATTACATCCTTAACCACCAGACTCCTGTACAAAGGGAACTGCTTTTGCCAAGAGCACAACAACCTGGCACCCAGGCTTAATTTCTTCCCATTCACTAAGGTGTATATCCCAGCATAATGAATCCCACTCCTACAGCCTGTTCTGGAACCTGGAAAACTCAAAATCTCATTTATAATCTGGTCCTATGTCAGAATATGAAGAACTGCCTCTGGGACTAGTTATGTTTCTTCTTCTTAGCTTCTTACCTAAAATTTAAGTAGATGAAGTTGAGAGGAACTTTATTATAATTGTTAAATGTTTTAATTTTTATTTAGAAAGCTGACAAGTTTTTGAATATCCAGTGTTCCAGGTCCATATGCAAGCATCTAACCCAGTAGGGTGATACCAATCTTACTGAGTACTTAGAAAATATCTTCGTTAATTTGAAGCTGGGAGCTTCTGTGAACTCTGTTTTAACATAAATCAAGGAAATAGGTGAATACCAAGGAATAGTTAGTAAAGGCCTCCCCTTTGTCAAGGAAAGTCATGCCTCAGAGTTTTCTTTGAGGAAGGGAGCAAAAGTGGACACAGGAAAACCTGTGTAAGTAGTCACTTCAGTTTGAAAAAATTGTTGAACACAATCATCCATCAGGTGTTCCTGAAGAAGCCAAAGTGGCAAAGCATGAGAAGGAAAACCCTTAAATGAAGAACTGCACAAAAGATGGGCAACAGACGGCAAGAGAAAGTAATCATTTTTTTACTGATTTGAACAAAGCTGGGAGATCAGTAGGGGAATTATGCAGAAATTTGCGCTGGGGCTCATGGAGGTCAGAAAAATTTTAAAGATTAAGCAAAGAGGAAGAACAACAAATTGGCAAATTTAGTGATAACAAAAACTTATTCAGGTAAGAAATATGAAAACTGGTGTGAAGAATTGCAGAAAAGTCTTATGACATTAAACAACTATGCAATATTTTTTTCTGAAAATATAAGTGAAGTAATGTATATAGAAGAAAACAGTCCTAAAATTGCTGGAATTGAGCTGTTATCAGCCAGGAATCTGAGTGATGACAGATTTTGGACAGAATAGGCAGTTCCTTGAGAATGTTCTCTGAATAACAGTCAGAATAGCAAACATAATGTTGGGAACTGAATTGAATTCTTTATCCTGCAAAAGAGACTGCTGAAGTAAGACACGACAGAGTTCTGAAAGTAGCATGATAAAAGCAAATTGTTCTGTCTTCCAATAAAGAAATGAAACCTATTACCCCTTAAAATGGAACAAAAAACAACAGCAACAAAACAAAATGAAACAAAACAAAAAGATGTAAAAATAAATGCAAAACAAAAAGAGGTGTGCCTTTATACAGCTAAGCTATAGAATTACTTGCTGCTATTAATTTACTTGGGTTCAGAAAGAAACAGAAAAGGATTCTTGAAAAAAAAATCTTTTTAAAGCTTTTTAGTACAAAAAGCTCTTTGTCAGTAAGCTACAGCCTGCTATAGGCTGGGGCACTACTCAAGAGAAATCTTCTCTCTTCTTATAGTGTTCTGTAGGCATTTCCTATTTGGCAGTGTTCAGGACACTAGGCTAGATGGACTTTTAGTTTGACCTTGTTCTTTTGTTTTTGCAATCTTATGGAAATTAGATATTTCATGTAATACCAAGGAGTCTGACTTTACATCCAATTGGTTCAGCCCTGGCCACTGAAATTAAACCGAGTAAAATGAGCTTTCTGTTCCTCAGTTATGATCCTCTCCCAGTTATGACAAGTAAAATGTCACAGTTCAGCAGAATAGAGCAGCAGTTCTAGGGGTAAACAGGAGAAAGTTGATAGCAAGATGATCTTTGTGAATGTTTTTTTCTGTCTCTTTTGCTGACTTGTTCCACTGCAGAGAACTCATTTCTTCTGCAGGCATCCTTCTGTCATTTCAACTCATTTCACTTTGGGGTAGTCTGAAGAGTAGTTTGACTAAAGAAAATTATCAGATACAAATATTTGGCAGGGTAGGTCTGGTACGCAGATGTTCTGATTGCTGCTAGCTGTTTGGCACTCCAATGTTTATTTGTTGTGTTGCTGTGACTCTTCATGTATGTACTTGATAATGAATCTCTACCCCTTAGAGACTGTGACAAGTGCATTCAAACTGAGTTGATTAATTAGAGTCACAGAGTTTCTTCATGAACACATCTGACTGAAAGTTGAGTATGCTACTTGTTTGAATATTGCGTTTGATTTTGAATTACAAAACAGGGCCACATGGGATACTTAATAGTAGAGTGAAGTTTTTCACTGTTACAGGGTTAGGTTTTTTTCCCAGAGGGACTGGGGTTTTTTCCAGAGGGACCCACAAATACAATTAGTCAAGAGTCTCAAGGCTGTAAGAGTGTGGCTTTTGTGGTGAATTTTAAATTTTATTACCTATTTAAGTTTTCTTAAAAGGGGAAGAGAAAAATTCTACAAAAATGAGTGAAATATTCAGGAAATATTATGGTAGCTTTCAAATGAGCCATTAATATTCACAAATAATACCCATCGACTTTTTTTCCAATTTCTTGTTCTCTTTTCTACTGTTATTTAACCCCTTAAAAGTCAAAAGAACTTTTTTTATTATTTAAAATAGATCCTTCTATATGACTAATAGTTCTCTTTCTGTACCTCGCTATTAGTTTTCTCTAATAGTGTAGTTTTCTAAATAGCGTGGCCAGTAGGAGCAGGGAGGTGATTGTCCCCCTGTACTCGGCACTGGTGAGGCCGCACCTGGAATACTGTGTCCAGTTTTGGGCCCCTCACTACAAGAAAGACATTGAGGTGCTGGAGCATGTTCAGAGAAGGGCAACGAAGCTGGTGAAGGGTCTGGAGCACAGGGCTTATGAGGAGCGGCTGAGGGAACTGGGGTTGTTTAGCCTGGAGAAGAGGAGGCTGAGGGGAGACCTTATCGCTCTCTACAACTACTCTCTACTTCTCTAGAGAAGTAAGGCTAGCCTGAACAGTGAGAATGAGCACTGACTGTCTATGTTTAGCACTTCTCAGTGCAAGATTTCCTTGACTGTTTTGAACCATTCCAACTAGCTCTAGCACTGTGGATATAGGACAATCAGTGCCACTTGGCCTCAGTGATCCTCACTTGGTTCTGATCCCTTTTTATTTGGCAGTATCAACAGACTCCTGGAGGCCTCAGGTGAATGAAGTTTTTTAGGATTTTTGTGATGCCTAAATAGTGGTTAAAGGTACACCAGACATCACTAGCTCAGCTAAATTAATCTCCCTCTCTGCTCTTTGGAGAAAGTCAGGAAGCTGGAGAAGCAATTCAGACCTTTGGGACCTTCGTCCTCTTCTGCTTTCTATAAACTGCAGAGGGGAGCTGAAGTGACTAACCTCCTAACCTTACTAAATCCACTACATGTCTGGATTTAGGCCCCAAATCCTCTTGGGCGTAATTTCCTTCCTCACACTAGCACTGGGGATAAATGCATACGTAGGTATAAGAACCAGAGTGACTGGGACTAGAGCAGAGAATGAGTGCTGTGCATGTATTTAAGGATGAACTATTGTAACATTTGGCAATGAGGCCACGGCTCTTACCCTGTGTCTTCACCAAGGAGAAATGACACTGGGATCTTTTTGACTATATAAGGGCCTCATCATATTATTCCTTTTTAGAGTTTTCCACTTCATTGATTCCAGTGCTGAAACCTGCTTCTTTTCCTTCACAGAGCTGGAACACAAGATCCAGTTTTTTTTTCTTCAAGCATGTATGAACTAAGCTGTTCTTACAAAATATACTGAGAACAGTTAAAAAAAATCCCAACAAACAAAAAAACCCCAGGGTATTCCCAGTAAGAATAAGTACTTATTAAAATTACTCATTAAGAAAAAAACCTATAAATGTTCCTAGTAAGAACATTGCACAAAATATGGTTTAATTAACACAATGGTCCCTAATCCAGAATTGCAGGATGTGGACTAAATATTCCACACTACCCAGGTCCATATTCTGGACTTTCACCACATTCAAAGCATCATTTTGGCAAATGGTACAGAACCTGCAGTCCTGTTTCAGCTCTTTTTGAGGACAGTGGTGAAGACTCCCACTGTTTTGATGGGGTTTTTTTGGTTTTGTTTTCATTTTGGTGTTTTTTCTTTTGCATGTTTCATAAGCTGTACCAATGCCTACAGCTAAAGGTAGAAATGGCAACCTGCAACTGGCACCTTCTGAGGCAGTGCTTAACATTGAAAGCCTTGGAAGAATTCAATAATCACCTGTGTTACTTTTTCCAAGGAGGTGGCACCCCTAAACCCTCTAGTATGCAATGATTCTTTCATAAAGTTCCAGCTATTTGAAGTATGCAGATTCAAGAGAGACAATGAAAATAATTAAAATGTCACAGCAGTGCAGGTCAACAGCTCCCCATGGGCTCGGGCAGGGGCTGACAGCACCAGGCTGGGCTGGAATGGGGGTCTGGGCCATGGGGAGGGTGGGGGAGGCCCCAGGAGGGGGTGGACAGGGACATTAAGGCCTACTGCTGCCCTCAGGATCCTGACAAAAAAACAACTGCAGACGTCCACAGACCTTCTCCTGATTTAGTTCCAGGATTTAGAGCAGCCCCACACCCTGTGTGCTGCATTGATCTGCCTCTGTGAGAAGAGACACTCAACTGTTCCTCTCCCACCTCACGCCCAGAAGCATGTCCCTTTTGTTCAGATGGGCAGGGGAAGGAAAACAAGACAGAAAAATCTCCTGGAAACTTTACAACCCCAACAACAAGCATGAGGTGCAAAGAAAAAGGAACAGAGGTGAGTGCAAGACTCCGAGTGATGAAGTTGAAGGATCTTGCCCAGCCTGAAGAGCCTTTGTACTCAAGCCCCAGCAAAATATCCAGCCTCATTTGACCCCTCCTCCTCCTTCAGTCATCATTTATTTGACAGAATGATGCTGTAACACACATGGAGTTTTACTGGCTCACCCCTGATATTCCCTAAAATTAGGTTAACACTGGGAGACTTTACAGGTAGTGTAATGATGCACATCATTATTAATCATTTCTGGGATGAACTTAAAAGTTTCTGGTCATCTCAAAATCACACCTCAGAATTCATGCTAGTATCCAAATAAATGCCAGCATTTTAGCAGCTTCATGTTAGCTTTGACAGCATTGTTTTTGTACACTGACCGGGATGTTTGTCATTCTGCCAGACTTTTAAAAAAGAAAGTTGCAGTAAATCAAGGATCACTTTATAACCACAGAGTATTTTTGCATAAAATTGACAGGTATTCATGAATAAAACTGCCATATTTAGGGGAAGGTCAGAAAACTTGACTGGCTTGACATAGCCACTGTGTAAAACTTTTCTGTTTCATAATTAGTTATCTTCTATTACCCATATACAAAAGCTATCATATTTGTGATTCCCCCCAACTACTTCAAATCACAACCAGTGTAAGTTATTTTTGTCCACCTGTTTTAAAATGTACTTTGGGTGGTTATGGAGCTACGTCATATAGATAAAACAACTTAAATTCTGTGCACTGGTGACTTGAGTGCTTCACCTGTGCTGTTCGCAAACATGGGACTTGGCTGTCAAAGTTAAAAAATTATAATAATTAGAACATTTAAGATACATCACGCACACAGCATGGCTTAAAGCTACATCCAAGTCCTGTTTTCAGGACACACATACTTTCTCCTAAGTCACTAGAAAAGACTGAGTCTAACTGTGACTTTCCAAATTTGATTTATAATATCAAAAAGACTTGAGGCACAGGAGAGAAGCTGTATCGTCTACATCATGGGGAGCTGGGGATCCTCAGGAGCCAGATTTGAGGTTAAGCTGTAGAAGCTCATATAAGGAAATCTGCTCCAACAAAATAATCTCTAGGGTAAATGAAGAAATTACAAGTTGTAATTTATAAGAGGAAGTATCAGAAATTCTAAGAGGAATTGTAAGAGAAAGTATCAGAAAAGGCACAAAGATAGCTTGTGCATTATGAGTAAGACCTGTGAGAGGCAAGTCACCAGTGAATGGCCACTTACGTACAAAACTGCTTACAGTCACAGTCAAGGAAATCCTTCACTCAGAGTTGATCATTTAGACATCCTGGCTTAACTGCAAAAAAAAAAAAACTTAAAATCAAGCAGAAATTGCTTTTAGGGATCAAGGTATGCCTAGTGTTGGCTTTCAGCCAGATGGGCCATGGCAGAAAGTATACAATGCAGGCTAGTAGTTGTATTTAAAATTTATAGAGCCAGAGAAGAAGAAAACCCCTCTGGTACTTGTGCACAACAGCTAATTAGACACTGACGGACAAAGATAATGAAATGAATTATGCTGTTTTCACACCAGTGTCATCTAGGGTGACTTTTTACTTGTTCTGAATTCCTACACAGGGAGGAATAAAACTACTTATACAGTCACATATAGGCGGATGTGTAGCAACCTACTGTCATGTTGGAATATGTTGGAATGCCAAAAGCTAAACTCCTTTACTTGCTTAGAAGCACAGTTGCCTTGCCCCAGATGAATATGTGCTTGTATGTTACACACTGAGATCCTGAAAAGTCTTGGATTTGTGTGAATATCTACAGATCACCTAAAATTAATTCAACACTAATCTGTCATAAGTACTTTTCCTCATAAACATCTGTGTAGGGGTGTCTATATAAACTATCTGAGTACCCATTCACGATGTGGTGACTGTAGATTTAATTATCTCTGCAAGAAGAGTTTAAACTCCCATCACCAAGAAAGCCTTAACTACCAGTTTGAAATCAAAGTCACAAGTAAGATCATGCTTATCTCACTGTTACCCCCTGCCCCGGGGGGTAACTTTTCTTTTTGCAGAAAGCAAAGTCTTCTTATAAGTACTTTCTACTCCACCATCAATATCCCTCCTGTATTCAGTTCTTCCTTGCTGTGCTTTTATCTTTGACAAGGACTAAAAAAGAATAAATCCTGCCCTGTGGGAACCTAATTTTTTTTCTTAGTGTCTTGCAATATCAAGAATTATTGTAGCCTGACATGCTCCTTTTTCTTGCACATACTTTTTATTATTTGTAAGTAAAGTTTTTTTTTAAAAAAGCAATTTGTAAACTAGTAACAAATAGTAATTTATTTCCAACTCCATCTTCATTTTTCTAAATATTTTCTGTATATCAGTTACTTTTTCTTTGTAATACAACCTTGTTCTTAAAACATCCCAGCATAAGGGTGGTTTTGGGTTGGTTTGGTTGTGGGGTTTTTTTACTTCTGTATACAAGTCTCAGATTATAGAACCATATTGAGATACTTAAATTCTTCATAAATATTACACTTTACTGACTGTTAAAAATTTCAGGTCATTTCTATAGTTTAGTAGGATTTTGCATTGCAATCCTCTTTACTATAGTATTTATAGTCCTCTGGAAGGTGAAGTGCAGTTTTCCTGTTGGATAAGACAGACAAAATCACACTACTTGTTTGCTGTGTTTTTAAGTTCACAGCCCTCTATCTCTCTAGAGAACTGACCAGCCATCCTCTACTACTTATTTCTCCTTTACTGCTCCTTCCCCACCCTCAAAAACACACATATTGCTGCCTACCACATTGAACTTAGGGCCATGCTCTTTCATATCTGAGCCTTGGCTGGATGAAATAGTGGTGAAGAAGAGGACTATGGGGCCCCTTCACCTTACCTCAATGTCTCCTACTTTCCTCAGCTGTTCCATCTGCTCAGTGTTCTTGTTTAACCAAAGAAAAGTCTTCTCTGTTCAGGAGTCATTTAAGTGTTTGCAGTTCCAGAAATCTTGTTTTACGGTACATTCCTGACAGCATACAAGGAGGTCAAACCTTTCGAAATCCCTAAACTCACATTTGTAGAAGATCACCCTGCAGTCAGCATCTTCTCATGAGGAACATGCTCCCTATATACTGTTACAGACTCACTCAAAACTCACCTGAATTCAGGGCTTGATGGAAGAACCACCCTAAAAAATTAGGATTACCTTTGTTGCCCTTTGCACAATCCTACAGCTTTGTGCATTGCACAGTCCTACAGCCTTCTGTACTCAAAGAGCAAGACTATAGCCTGCAGAGAAAGAGTTGAATGAATCTTTCCAAGTCTTTATCTAGGATTCTAGTTTTCTTAGAACTTACAGTCAAATTATGAAGTCAGGCCAACTAAAGTCTGGGAGAGTTTTTTTCTACTGATATGAACATCAGGTGGTTAAAGTCACTGCTTCTGATGGAACTCCAAATGCATACTCAATCAGAATTTGTTTCTGGACTTTGGACAAGGGATTTATTTTACACGTTTAATATTCTTAATCAGAAAAAAAAAAAAAAAGTCAATCTTTGCCCAAATCACAGTGTTGTCCTAAGGACTAATTTCTTAAAAGCTTTTGGAACCTTTGGTGAGATCCTTAGAAAGAACATGCTTAATTAATTACTATTATCATTATATACTCACCTGAAGGCTCAGTGGAGAAATTGTAAGTGGTTTTAAAGACAACCAGTTTCTTTGAAGGGAATAAATTAAGAGTGTTGGCTTCTAAATACAAAGTCCAAGGGATGATAGATGTAAAGAGGCTATAGCATGAAAGATCTGTCTAAGAGGCAAGTGGTTATATGCATTGCAGCTGTGTGTTACAACCATTTAGGTGGTGATGGTCACACATTTATTAAATAAATGGTGAGACAACTTATATCAGATGATCAGCTTGAACACCATTCCTGAGTGATGAGAGTGTCCCTTCAGCAGATGTACAGCTTACTAACTGCTGCAATTCAGAACAGAAAAATGAGCTTCTCCTGGGCAGCAAAGGGTTTCTGCACAGGGAGGAGGACATCGAAGTGTCTCTTTCATAACAGAAGACCTCCTAGAAAACTAGTTCAGCACATACATACAAAAAGATGACCTGAACATTCGTTTCTTCATTGGCTGTGTTACTTTAAGCATTCCTCATCTGTCACCAGGCAGTCGTTCTCAGCTTGATCTGTCCCTTCTGCTAGGTCATTACAACCAAACCCCTTTTTTCCTGGGTTAGTTTCCAGCTGGGTATGTTCCCTAATACAGTGAACTTGAAGCAGTACAGAGGGAACACATGGGATGGTAAGAGTGTAGGAGCTGCTTAATCAGTTTAAATGCATATCTAATATTTATGCCAAATATCTAAACGTGGCCTCCAGCAGCTGGTCAAGTAAGTTAACACCATTCTTATAGTTAGGTTTGCAACATAATATAGATACTTGTAGGGCTTCTTCAGAGTCAAACAGAATCAATAAGGAGTTTCTAGACATCTGGAAGGATACCCATGTTCTGACAATTCATTTTAAACACAACTTCATCACTCACTATTGGTTAAACTGTAGTTTTATCACAGCTCATATAAAAAGCAACATTTTGTTGCAGAGCTAAGGATCAGATCTAGAAAGAGATTTGGATCCAAAGTATCACCACCCATTTCCTATCTCCACCCAGGGAACAAAAAAAGCCATACCTATATATGTTGTAGAAGACTGAAGGATCATTTTCACAAAGCCAAACTCCTGCTCATGCTGCCATGGTTAATCTACCAGCTCAAATTTCTCAGCCCAAGTATGTTAGAATTCAGGATTAAACTGACTCAGCAATAATTTCTGTCAGGTGAAATACAGCTGCATGAGCCAGAGTCAAAATTTGCTATAGCAAAAATGACAGCTCTCTGCACAGTAAGGGGATTTATAGTAGTAAAATAAAATAAGTGAAAGTGTAAATCAGAGGAAATTACAAGAGTGCTCAAAAACCAAAGACTGAAATACCGGATAGGATTGAGTTGCTAATGGTATATATTACAGTGTCATTTAAGCTTAATTATTACTGGTAATACTCCCCACATCCTTAACTACAGTGGCGTGATACCAGATGAGAAATATTTTCCTCTCATTCATAACTTTGAAGGAACACACAGGATTATGTAGACACAGAAGAGATCTGGGCAACTAGTACTGCGTAATCACACAACTGCATTGCTTGATCATGAAATGTATGGCTTAATATTTGTTCACTGGCAGCAGGCAGAAGAATTCATAATCAAATCACTTTGTATCTAGTGCATCTTGGACTTTTTTTTCCCCCCACAACCATTAGGCATGTCAAACTGTCATAGGTTTAAATGGGGAGAGGTTCCCACTATGAACTTATAGTACCTTCTCACTACTGTTTGACTCTGGCATTTGTATGTAGTATAGTGTGTTCTCAGATCATGTTGCAAAATGCATAAAGACAGTGGCAAGCTGAAGTCAGACACAAGTCAGAGGACAATGGGGGCTCCTGAGATAGTTAGAGCTCACAAGGAAACCTTCGTGAAACACCCCAAGGGAAACAATGGATGTTCCACTAAGAAGGTGACACAGCCAACAGCCCAGATGAAATGCCTCTACACGAACACACGCAGCATGGGCAAAAAAACAGGAGGAGCTGGAAGCTGCTGTGCTACTAGAAAGCTACGACCTGATTGCCATAACCGAAACTTGGTGGGACAAATCCCATGACTGAATGTGGCTATTGATGGCTACAGGCTGTTCAGAAGGGACAGGCGAGGAAGGAGGGGCAGAGGTGTTGCCCTCTACATAAAGAAATAAATACAGTGCGAAGAGCTGTCCCTGAATTATAGCCACGAGCAGGTCGAAAGCTTATGGGTAAGAATCAGAGACAGAGGCAACAAAGGGAACCTTGTGGTTGGTGTCTACTACAGGCCACCTGATCAAGGGGAGCCTGCTGACGAAGCCTTCTTCCTCCAGCTCCAGGAGGCTTCGCACTTGCAGACTCTCGTCCTGCTGGGGGACTTCAACCACCCTGACATTTGCTGGAAAAGCAACACGGCAAGCTGTAGGCAATCCAGGAGATTCCTAGAATGCATAGACGACAACTTCCTAAGCTAGGTAATAGACACCCCTACCTGAGGGGACACGATACTGGATCTGATGGTCACCAATGCAAGTGAGCTCATCGGTGACGTCAAGACTGGAGGCAGCCTGGACTGCAGTGATCTGCGTTGGTGGAGTTCACACTCCTGAGGGACATGGGAAAAGTGAGTAGTACAGCCAGGACCCTAAATTTTAGGAAAGCAAACTTCCAGTTCTTCAAGGAGTTAGTACAGAAGGACCCCCTGGGAGATGGTCCTCAGGGACAGGGGAACAGAACAGAGCTGGCAGATCACTAAGGACACCTTCCATAGAGCACAAGAGCTCTCAGTCCCCAAGTGTAAAAAATCAGGCACGGAAGGGAAGAGACCAGCATGGCTGAGTCGAGACCTGCTGATCAAACTAAAGAGTAAGAGGGAGCGGCACAGGCAGTGGAAGCAGGGACAGGTGTCCTGGGGAGAATACAGGGAAGCTGCCTGGTTGTGTAGGGAGGAGGTCAGGAAGGCCAAGGCGAGGATGGAGCTGAATTTGGCAAGGGACGTTGATACAAACTTGTATCAATGGACGAGGAGAAGGCTGAGGTACTCAACAACTTCTTTGCCTCGGTCTTCACCAGCAACCTCTCTCCTCACCCTTCCCAAATCAATGGACCAAAAGATGGGGACCAGGGGGGTAAAGTCCCTCCCACTGTAAGGGAAGATCAGGTTCGAGACCACCTGAAGAACCTGCATGGGCACAAGTCGATGGGACCTGATGAGATGCACCCCAGAGTCCTGAGGGAATTGGCTGATGTAGTTGCCAAGCCATTCTCCATGATATTTGAAAAGTCCTGGCAGTCAGGTGAAGTCCCTGCTGACTGGAAGAAGGGGAATGTTGTGCCCATTTTTAAAAAGGGAAGAAAGGAGGACCCTGGGAACTACCGACCTGTCAGCCTCAAACTCTGTGCCTGGGAAGATCATGGAGCAGATCCTCCTAGAAGCTATGCTCAAGCACATGGAGGACAGGGAGGTGATTCGAGACAGCGAGCATGGCTTCACCAAGGGCAAGTCCTGCCTGATCAACCTAGTGGCTTTCTAGGAAGGAGTGACTGCATCAGTGGACAAGAGAAAAACAATGGATGTCATCTACTTGGATTTCTGTAAAGTGTTCGACACAGTCCCCCACAACATCCTTCTCTCTAAATTGGGGAGATATGGGTTTGATGGGTGGACTGTTTGGTGGATAAGGAATTGGCTGGATGGTCGCATCCAGAGGGTTGTGGTCAATGGCTCGATGTCCACATGGAGACCGGTGACAAGTGGAGTCCCTCAGGGGTCTGTACTGGGACAGGTGCTATTTAACATCTTCATCAATGACATAGAGAGTGGGATTGAGTGCACCTTCAGCAACATTGCAGATGACACCAAGCTGAGTGGTGCGGTTGACACACCCGAAGGATGAGATGTCATCCAGAGGGACCTGGACAAGCTGGAGAGGTGGGCCTCTGTGAACCTCATGAGGTTCAACAAGGCCAAATGCAAGGTCCTGCAGCTGGGACAGGGCAACCCCTGATATCAATACAGGCTGGGGGATGAAGAGATTGAGGGCAGCCCTGCCAAGAAAGACTTGGGGGTACTGGTGGATGAAAAGCTGGACATGAGCCAACAATGTGCGCTTGCAGCCCAGAAAGCCAACCGTATCCTGGGCTGCATCACAAGAAGCGGGGCCAGCAGGTCGAGGGAGGTGATTCTGCCCCTCTGCTCTGCTCTGGTAAGACCTCATCTGGAGTACTGCGTCCAGCTCTGGGGCCCTCAGCACAAGAAGGACATGGACCTGTTGGAGCGGGTCCAGAAGAGGGACACCAAAATGATCCGAGGGCTGGAGCACCTCTCCTATGAGGCCAGGCTGAGAGTGTTGGGGTTGTTCAGCCTGGAGAAGAGAAGGCTGTGAGGAGACCTTATTGCAGCCTTCCAGTACTTAAAGGGGGCCTACAGGAAGGATGGGGACAATCTTTTTAGCAAGGCCTGTTGTGACAGTACAAGGAATAATGGTTTTAAACTAAAGGAGGATAGATTTAGACTAGACATAAGAAAGAAATGTTTTACAATGAGTGTGGTGAAGCACTGGAACAGGTTGCCCAGAGAGGCAGTGGAAGCCCCATCGCTGGCAACATTCAAGGTCAGGCTGGATGGGGCTCTGAGCAACCTGATCTGGTTAAAGCTGTCCCTGCTCACTGCAGAGGGGTTGGGCTAGATGACCTCTAAAGGTGCCTTTCAACCCAAAGCATTCTATGAGTCTATGATTCTATGACAATGTCCTATTACCTGAAGTGAATTCCTACTCCTTTTCTTCAGTGTAACATCTTTAGATAGACTAAGTAAACATACATTCACCAGAACTTGAACAGAATGTAGATCCACACAGAAGCTAATCACAGAAATGTTAGCTAGAAGGGGTATGTCCAGAGGTCTCAGGTCCAACTTCCTGCTTAAACCAAGTTTCATCAGTGCTCTATTACATCAGCTGCATCTTTGCTTAGCTATGACTTGAAAACCTCCAGGAACAGATTCTCCATGGAGTCTTCCAATGCTGCATTATCCTGCCCCCACTAAGTAAAGAAGCTTTTCCTAATGTTCAAAAATTTTCAGCCTCTGGCTCTTTTCTCTTGTTATACATCTGCCACTATTGAGAAGATTTTGGCTTTTGCTTTACAATTCCCTCTGAAGTAGTTTTAGACTGTGGTTACATTGTCCCTTGGCCTCCTCTTTGCTAGATTAAATAAGCCCGTCAACTTTAAACTCTCCTCACGGGTCATATTCTCTAGGCCCCTAAATCACCTTAGTGGTTGGATGGATTCTCTCCAGTTTCTAGACTGAGTGAGATGGCCCCAAACTGTACAGAATATTTCACATGCATCCACACCAGTACCATGCAGAGGGTAATAATGACTTCCTCAATTTGTGGGACATGCTTTCCTATTCAATAAGCAGTTTGTCTTACCTACAATGAAAGCACACTGTTGGCTTATATTCAACTTGGTGTCCACCATAGGCTTCTCAGCAAGTTTGCAGCTCAGTGAGTCAGTTTGCAGCCTGTAGTGATGCCTGGTGTTATCCTGCCCTAGGCACAGAACATCAGGATTCTTGTTGAACTTCTGTCGTGGTTTAGCCCCAGCCAGCAACTAAACACCACGCAGCTGCTTGCTCAGTCCCCTTGCCCCGGTGGGATGGGGGAGAGAATTGGAGGAGTAAGAGTGAGAAAAACTCCTGGGTTGAGAGAAGAACAGTTTAATAATTGAAGTAAAATGGTAATGATAATAATAAAAATATAATAATAATAGTAATAATAATATACAAAGCAAGTGATGCACAATGCAATTGCTCACCACCTACCAACCGATACCCAGACAGTTCCCAAGCAGCGATCGCTCCCCCTCGACAACTCCCCCTAGCTTATATACTGAGCATGATGCCATATGGTATGGAATAGCCCTTTGGTCAGTTTGGATCAACTATTCTGGCTGTGCCCCCTCCCAGTTTTCTTATGCACCTGGCAGAGCTTGGGAAGCTGAAAAGTCCTTGACTAGCATAAGCAGTACTTCGCAACAACTAAAACATCAGTGTGTTATCAATATTATTCTCCTACTAAATCCAAAACACAGCACTGTGCCTGCTACTAGGAAGAAAATTAACTGTATCTCAGCTGAAACCAGGACAACTTCATAAAGTTTCTGTCCACCTAGTCTTCAAGCTTCTAAAAATCCCTCTGGACTGAATCTTGACTGTCAACATGTCAATCATCTTACCCAAATTTAATGTCACCTATAAATTTTCTGAGGATGTGGTCTGTCTCATCATTTGAGATGCTGATGATGATACTCAACAATATCAGTCCTAGTATTGACCCCTGGGGCATTGTTATCAGCTGCCAACTAGATGTCAAGCCATTGATTGCTATCATTTGAGCCCAATGGTCGAGTCAGTTTTCAGCCCATTTAATGCACACTTCATCCAATACATGCGTCCTCAGTTTACAGTTGGGAAGGCTGTGGAAAATGGTGTCAAAAGCCAAATAAAGTTAAGGTATCTGATATTCACTGCCAGCCATTTTATCATATAAAGCAGTCAAGTTGGTCAAGAATGACCTGTCCTTGATAAATTTCTGCTTACCGTTCCTGAAGGACTTTCTTGTCTTTCCAGTGCTTGTAAATGGATTGCAGAACTACACGATGTCCAGACTGAGATGAGGTTGACCAATCTTTCTGGCCTGGAGCCTCCTTTTGCCACACTTAAAGATGAGCATATTAACCTCTTTCCAGCCATAGAATTTCTCCAATTGCTATGACATTTTCATAGGTAACAGATAGTCATACTGCAATCACACTTCAGAAAATACCATCTAGCCCATGGTTGTGAATACGTTCAGCTTTTTTAAGTAGTTTTTAATTTGTTGGATTCCCACTGTTGGCTAGTCTCCTTCCCAATCTCCTATAGGTAGTGATATGGGAACAGTCTTTGTGGTGATTGGGGCAAAAAATTCAATGAGTACTTCAGCCTTCTCAGTATCATCTGTCACCAAAATAACTCTCCCATTCATCAGTGAAAACACATCTTCTCTAAATTTTCTTTTGCTACTGCCATGTTTATAGAATCTCCTCTTGCTACATCCCTGGCTAGTTTTAGCTCCAACTGAGTTTTGTCTTTTCTGTTGTTTTCACAAAATGCCTGAAGAACACATAGATATATCGCTGTCCTTGTTTCCACTTCTATGCTTTCTACATACTAGTTCATTAAGAAGTTCCTTGCTTTGCTGAGCTGGAATATCGACAAAATTCTTCCTCTTCCTATAAAATTAATGTGTGTGTGGATGTTCTTGAGCTTCCAGTAAGTTTCCTTTAAAAGTTAGCCAGATCGCTGGAGAGCATTTTCTCCTCATGGCAGCCTCTGAGAGGATTCTGCTTGGAAGTTCCCTAAATAAGCTTAAGTGAAATCGTCCTGAGGTCTGCAGCCCTAACTCTGCTGGTTGTCTTCCTCACCTTCCTCTGGATCTTGAACTTGAATATCTCATGGTCACTACAGTGCAAACTGCCATCTACAACCACATTTACAACTAGTTTTGTGGGCAGAAAGTCAAACAGATATCATGAAAATTTCACAACTGGCCCGTGCTGACCTAGGAGAGAAGCTAGGATGTAAATTACAGGACTACAAGAGTAAGTCTTTATTCATGTGCATGAGGTGTCCCATTCAAATTGGGGCACACCAAATGTGGTTTTACACATGGTTCTTATACCTTTCAAGCGTTTAGGTACAACATGATTTGAGCAATCACTACTTACACACACACACTAATATCTTAAAAAGCTACTATTAATCTATGGTGTCATCATCCATCTGCTTCTTTCTTGGTCTAGATGTCCCTGGAGTTGGTCTTGCTACAGTTACTTATCTATGATGCCAGATAATGGGAGAGTTTCACAGACTGTTGGAAAGGTTGGTGTTATCTTAGTGGGCTTTAAGATTTTGAGAAACAAAAGTCCTTATCTTTAGGGTGGGGGCTGTCCTCCTCCTTGCAATGAGCCTGGAGTCCTTTAGTCATGCTGACTTAACCATGACTATGAAGTATTTAATGTAAACTATAGATCTCTTAAAAAAGCTAATACAATTTCATACTATTAAGAAAGTTCATACAATTTCATACCATAAGGACTAATTGGTACAATAGTTAGGGAATGAGATTTTCCTAACATAGACCTGTCTGGCGTCTCTAACATTTATACTAGAAAATTTTCACCAACAGGATCTAAAGATTTCTTGGATTGTTTGCACAATACTGTCGTCCCCTCCCACCAAAAACCTCCCATGGGGACATGAGTTTGTGATCAGGACTTCTGCACTGATTTTGATGCCAGTTGCCCACATTTCAATTGAGACTTTGAAACCTATGGGGCCTTTCACTTAGACACATCTAATTGTGTTTGTTAGAAAGGGCATATGTTATGCTGACAGACTAAAAACTTGCAACATGATTTTGCCCCAACAGAAGCTCTTGTTGGTAAGCACCCAGCATACCCAGTCTGTTGACTCTACTACTGCTCATGCTATGACAATGCATGCAGGCAAGTCATGAAAACCAGTCAGAGCTTTGTGGAATCAGATTTCCTGTTTCTAATGCTCTTCCTTTCTCTTAGACATTCAAGAGTGCCACTGTTTTACAACCTATTCTCCCCTTTGTGGGTAGTGAAATATGGCTACACACTTATTTCAGTTCAATTGAGTGGCATATAGTTGCTAGCTAAATTTACCTCCACATGTTTTCATAATTTCATCATCATTCATTCCTCACTGTTAAATGTGCATGCCTTAGATAAAGTACCACCTCAGTCTTTAGCTGTAAACTAGCCCTGTCTTAGAGCCAACCCTCAGCCAAAAAGCTGATTACTGTTCACTGGTGCACTTGCACTGAATTGCTTCAAAATTGGCTTGTAGCCAAAGACACGTCAACTCCAGATGCCACTGGACTTTCACTTCTGCTCTAATCCAGCAATCCACATTTGAAGATTCATACATTTTAGTGAAAACCAAATACATTCTAGTGAAGCCCAAATTACTCTGCTTTCTTCAAGTGTAATCACATTAAATTCTGTGGCTTCCAATATGCCAGGGGTCAGTTGGTTGGTTAATCACAGCTCAGGCTCACCAGGGTGCCCCAGCTTCAACCAGGACCTCCTGGTCCAGAGCCCAAACAGCTGATACCAGAATTGGCAGCAAATCTCCAAACTCCCTCCTTTTGCTCTAAGACCAGTGCTCCCCCACTTTTTTTGACTGTGATTACACTAAACATATTGCTACATGAAATAAAAATGGGTAGCTTTAAAGATTACAGCAGCACAGAGAGAGAACATGCTAGCTGTCCCTGTGTTTTATCTCAGCTCAGAAAAAATGATCAAGCAAGGAGAATCTAAAATAAAACTTTTTTAATATTTAACTAAGCTTATCAATAATAGGAGAACTGGTAAGCAATAAGCTGCAGTTTGAATATTTCTTGTTATTTTTACATGACCTTTATCACTTAGTCATATAAATGACATTTCAGTCTTGATCAAGAAAAGATAAATGAGACCATTTATGTGGAAAAAAAATATTCACATTCTATTATTGAATATTTTATGACAGCCTTTTATATATGTGTGTATCTGCCATGTAAGGGGTGTGACATGTTTTATGATCATCAAGAACAAAAAAGAAAGATAGTTGGTTTATTATTGTTTGTCATAGAATCATAGAATAGAATCATAGAATCATTTAGGTTGGAAAAGACCTTTAAGATCATCCAGTCCAACAATTAACCTAACATTACCAAGTCCACACTAAACCAATCAAGGGTAGACTAGACTAAACCATGTCCCGAAGTGCCACATCTACCCGTTGTTTGAACACTTCCAGGGATGGTGACTCCACCACCTCTCTGGGCAGCCTGTTCCAATGCTTGACCACCCTTTCCATGAGGAAATTTCTCCTAATTTCCAGCCTAAACCTCCCCTGGTGCAGCTTGAGCCCATTTCCTCTCATCCTATCGCTAACCACATGGGAGGAGAGACCAACACCCACCTCACTACAACCTCCTTTCAGGTAGCTGTAGACAGCGATAAGGTCTCCCCTCAGCCTCCTCTTCTCCAGGCTAAACAACCCCAGTTCCCTCAGCCACTCCTCATAAGGCCTGTGCTCCAGACCCTTCACCAGCTTCGTTGCCCTTCTCTGGACACGCTCCAGCACCTCAAGGTCCTTCTTGTAGTGAGGGGCCCAAAACTGGACACAGTATTCCAGGTGCGGCCTCACCAGCGCCAAGTACAGGGGGACAATCACCTCCCTGCTCCTGCTGGCCACACCATTCCTGATACAAGCCAGGATGCTGTTGGCCTTCTTGGCCACCTGGGCACACTGCTGGCTCATGTTCAGCTGGCTGTCGACCAACACCCCCAGGTCCTTTTCGGCCAGGCAGCTTTCCAGCCACTCTTCCCAAGCCTGTAGCATTGCATGGGGTTGTTGTGACCAAAGTCCAGGACCCGGCACTTGGCCTTGTTGAACCTCATACAGTTGGCCTTGGCCCATCGGTCCAGCCTGTCCAGGTCCCTCTGCAGGGCCATCCTACCCTCCAGCAGATCAACACTCCCACCCAGTTTGGTGTCATCTGCAAACTTACTGAGGGTGCACTCAATCCCTTCATCCATATCGTTGATAAAGATATTGAACAAGACTGGCCCCAAAACGGAGCCCTGGGGAACACCACTCATGACCGGCTGCCAACTGGACTTAACTCCATTCACCACTACTCTCTGGGCTTGGCCACGCAACCAGTTTTTTACCCAGCGAAGACTACGCCCGTCGAAGCCATGAGCTGCCAGCTTCCCAAGGAGAATATTGTGGGAGACAGTGTCAATAGCACCACGTATGGCATTTTGAGATTTGTTTGACAGGATACTGTAAAATGTGTGTACAATACTTTTGGTCAAAATCATGTATTTAGAAGTACAAACTTATAATACATTTTTTATAATACATTTTTCATTATTGAAGTGAATGATTGAAAACATATATATATATATATAAAATTTAAATGTATATATAATAAATTTTTGAAAAATCTGCTATGGGAGAAACGGATGTGAACTGCTGCAAGAAATACCTGGGCTAAGACTAGGGCATCCAGCAAGCTGAGCAGCCTGAAGGCGCCCTGCCCAGCAACCCCAGCCATTCACCTACTTGCTAGCTAACTGCAGAGAATTTCATTTTATAACACCAGCATTTTCCCAGTGTTCTGTTACAGCAGAAAATTATCAGATGCTATGAACAGTTCCTTTAAATTATTAATCCAGTGCACTGTTTGCTTTGCAAAGTGACACAGATAGATTAGAGTACTCAGATATTGTCTTCAGATATTTTGTTTGCGGTAACGGAACATGGACAGAAAGACCCCTTTGCATTAAAAAGGACAGAGTTGATTATGTGCTGCTACATGCACTGAAATACTCCATATCAAAGTTTCTTAAGTGAATGACTTAGTACCAAATGTGTGAGGCTAAAGAACTCAGTTCTTCAGTTCTCCAAACATGATAAACTTCTTCTGTGACCTTCTGCAATTAGCAAAGGCTGTTACAGACCCTGAGACTTGTCCATGAATTTTCTGCTGGTTGTGGTGGGTCATAGACAGTAAGAACTGTTTGCTTGAGGAACTATGGAGAACATAACATGGACTTACTGCTGAGACAGAGGTTTCGAAGTGTAATCCAGCAATTGTACAAGTAACCTTTATTCTAAATAAGGATTATTTTAAAGGAACACTAGACTGAAATTCTTCTCACAAGATGGAACTATTCTTATTAGCTTTAAAGAAAACATGATAGATGGCTGCTGTGGCCATTAAAGCAGCCTTCTTTCTGTGTAGTGCTTAGTAGAAACAGGTTTTCTTTACTAAGTCTCCAGCTGTGCCTCTGGGAGCAGTACAGAACTGCCAGTAGGCCAGCTGCATTTTGTGTAGTGCTGCCAGGAACAGTGTTCCAATATTTGTATAAACAGTTTGTCCCTGTTGTTTTACTGAGGAAAAAAAAATTGCGTAGTTTCCAACTGTGTCTAAATTTGAGCCTTCCTGCATCTTGAAGGATAATCACATCAATACGCAGGAAGTGGAATCTAATCACTGAGCAATCGGGGGAAGGACCTATGCTCTAGTAGCACGCCTGCATTTTGCTGAGCCATAGCTGTGGGAAATGCAGGGATACCAGAATAACTGCTCCTCTGAAACACTCTGTGAGACCACGTGATAGCAAGAATTTACTACAAAGAATGATCTGCTCACCATGTCATAGTGAAGTAATTACTGTCAGAACTTACACTGCTTTACATCCACCTATAGTGTAAAAATTTCTCAAATTTACTCTTATAGTTACAAAGCATGAGGGAGAAAATAGACAGAGCTGAGTACTCTGTGACTGTGTTCATTACATATACATAGACATGTTAAGGCTAATTAAATACCCTCTGCTGCTCTTGCAGCTTTGGTATTGCAGACCCCCAGCAACCCCATTGATGTTCTTGTTCCTTAACAGTTAAGTACACAGAAGGATATTCTATACTGATGCAGAGCAGATTCCCTAGAGTCAGTAGAATAATACCAGTATAACAGTAATTCAAAAGCCAGGAGCAGGCTCCCATTTTTCAACTTTGGCAAAGCACTGCTAAGTTTTCCTTCTGTATCTTTTCAGACTTTGCTTTCCTGATTTGGATTTTTAGTTTGCATTACAGACAGAGGTCACAGGAATACCTGTTTTCAAACAAAAGTTTTGTGTTGATCACTATTTTGTATATTTTAGATTGCAATTGTACTTTTTTTGTGTAGTAGTGCTGTCAAATGCTACTATGAAACGCCAAAGCATAGGAATCACAGCAGCCACTGTCTCAGTATTCAAAAAGCATCTAAACACCCCTAACAATAACATAGCCCTTTCCCCAAGCTTTGTGTTCCCCCAGAAAATTCCAGATTCTCCTGAAATTAAATAGAGTCCTCTTTTAAAGAGAAGAACAAATCTTCAAGGTCTGTTTGATCTATTTGTTTAGGGTCTTTAGGAGGAAATGTTGTGCAAATGCCAAAAAATCAGTGGGAACTGAAAAGTTGGTGGTTGTGCTGGAGGGAGGGCCATTTCTCAGAACAGCAAAAGGCTAAGTGGCTGCAAGTCAGAGGGCTCCTAAGGAATGTAGGGAGACATAATCACATGCATCTTGCCACTTTTACAAAGAGAAGGAGCTCCAGTAAGCAGTGTTTTGTAAACTGAAAGATCAACATCCCACATCGGTAACAGCAAAATAAACCTGGGACCATGCTCTAAAACAACTGGAAATAAGTTTTGGGGTTGGGCATTTTAAAGTGCTTGGGTTTTGGCTTTTTTTTTTTTTTTTCCTTTTCATTTTTCACCAAATCACAGCATCTACAATGCTGGTATAATGCAACAGAAGAGAAATTCATAGACACATTAATGAAAATGCATTCAATTCAACTTGGCAGCTTAATGTGTAAAAAACCATAACCTTACACGCTCCAATATCTGCTACTGCTGTAAGGAAGGTTTTAAAACTCCAGTCCTGTATTACAAGATTAAATTCAGGAATTTTTACCTGAAACATCAAAATGAAAATGTTCCTAAACAATTTACTCAGAAGAAAACATTATAACAAGTCTGGTTCTGCTTGTTAATAATTACGTTAACATCAAAGTTCCAAAATTATTTTGAAGACAAGCACAAATCTATATTGCTTATTCAAGAGAGCTCCTAAAAGTTGATTGTTATGAAATAAAATTCTTATAATCTCTTCCACAGAGTGTCTAAGTTCTCCAGAAATTTCAAACGACTTCACTCATTTTCATGGTACAAATCTATGCAAATAAATCAGAAGTGAGCTGACACTAAGTATTAGCACGTACTGGTTTATTTTCAGTTGCTATACAACTAGAACATGAAAGCTTACTAAAAATCACACACATACATCGCTTCAGCATAGTTCATGAACATTTTTTGTCTTTTTTATGCTGTTTATAATAATGAAATACAACACTTACTCAAAGTAAAAACACCAAAGCAACTGTGTTTTTCTAAGTAAAAGCCATTTAGCCTCTTTCAAAAGAAGTTAAAGATCCCACCATTAAATTACGTTGCTAATAGAAGATGTAGCCACTGCTCAGGTGAAACAGGACAATGAAGAATTCAGGTAAGTAGCATTTGAAACTATTACTTTCACAAAGCATCTCAGAAAATACCTAAAATTATTCACTATGTCTAACAGAAAATCCTAATGAGAAGGAACAGCCAGAGCTGTTGTTCAGTCCATTAAAGGAAATTCCCCAAACATGGTCCTTCATAGAAAACAATCTCTAACAGTTGTGCATAATGGGCAAGAAAATTTTAGAAGCAGCACTCCGTGATTGAGAGAATCACTACCAAGGCAATAGAAAATCATCTATGAGAAGTGGAAATCCTGGACCCTGTTTGCAATCTCCAAGAATAAAGGCACAGTGTGTAAAGTGTATTCAATATGAGGAAATGTATTATTAAAAAAGATTAAGCGTTCCTGAAGAATGGATGGATGCCAGCCATGTCCATGACAATAGCCATGACTACATTACCCAGTCTTACTAAAATCCATTTAGCTTTAAAAGAGTGGGGGAAAGGTGCATTCTGGTTTTGAAAAATGTGCAGTTGTGTGTTATTTCAGTGACAGCAATGAGCCATCAACATAGGACACAGATGGCCAGTTGTCTGTTCCTTCCAGGAAAGGGAAAGAGGACCTTCCAGAACTAGTCCCGGTGTCCCCAAATATCTCAGACAACCAGTTATAAAAGGGACGACCACTGTGCTGGAATGAAATAGGGATTTTCTGACCATTCCTGGGTAACAACTACTCCAGTCAGAACTGTGTCCCTGTGCTGATGAGCAAACTCCAACAAACCTTATATTTTACCTCTGTGAACCCTTATACTCCTTTCTTATAATACATGCAAATATCAAACTCAGAGCTTAAACCTGAAGGCCAGAAGAAGAAGAGTGTTTGCACAGCCAGGAAAGGAGGCGACACAGCTTGGCATTTTGGGAGACAGTCACTGAAAAGAGGTGTAGCAGGAACAGGTTCTAGACAGGCACTCCACAGTACTAAATGTTCCAAATGAAGCAACACAATGGTTTGCAGTTTTTTGTAGAAACATCTGATGAGTTTCCCAAAAGGAAATTCTCATCAGATTGGACTAATACCAACAAACATGTTATTGACATAAAGAAAGGTAAATTAGCTCACATTGAACTTTGCTTTGCCAGAAATAGATTGTACTTGAGATAAACAAATGATAGCTTGAGTAGCTGCCCACAGCCACTTCTGTCAACACTGTTCTGAGAAACTAGATTGCTTTGTTCTTCTCTCTAACAGAAACACATAGCAATTGCAGTTAAGGTGCACAGTAATATTAACTGGCTCCTATAGATGACTGATTTAGTCATGGGCAATATAGGCAATTGCTTAGGAAAGAAGATATAGAAAAAAACCAGCTGTCCTTTTCTCCTACCCTTGTTTATGACACTGGAGCCTTGCAAAGATGGCTTGTCTTTCTGTGGCAAGTGGGCTGGTGCGCAGTGCTGGGGAGAGGAGAAAGAGGAACTCCTCCCAGGCACCAGGCACCATCCTTTATTTCCCTGCCTCCTGCGAAGTAACACAAGCAGCAAGCCCAGCTCCACACCTTTTCCCACCAGCTTCGTCTTCCCTCCTCGTAGTGGTAGTTGCTTGGCTCCAACCAACCTTCACCCACCTCCCAGGTCCACTTTTTGGAGTAGTAAAATTCAGTGTTAGCTCGAAGGTTTGACCTGTCTCTGTTGCATAGGTGGGGAATTCCTGTGCCAGGTAAGTCTAGGTCTAGGAAGTATTGTGAGACAACCCTAAGGAAAAATACTTGTGCCTCCAGAATAAACAAAGATGAATCCTGTGGTTTGAGGTTTAATCTCAGAGCTCTTCCTATGAAATGCTTTATATAACATGTAAAAGGGATGATGCAGCACAGCATGAGGTGGAGGACAGTGTAACTTGCTTTTCTCTGAAATCTTCTGGTAATGTAATGAGGATTACATTACACTTGCTTGTCCAAGGGTAGCTTCAGACTTTTCTTTTAATTTCATGTTTCCATTAGAGGACATAGCTCTTCTCTTCCTCAGAACACTGCTTCTAAAACTCACCCTAAAAGAAAACTTTCTTTATAAATGTATTTAATATAGATGTGTTTGTGTGTCTGTTTCAGTACTTTTCCAAACAAGTGGAACAACTAGATTTGGGGATTTCAAAACCCCCTTCTCAGTCTGCATGCAGAAATTGCTTCCCCATCTCTTTCTTTCTTACTATGAAGTGTGTGGTTTTAGTTTATCAGTATTTTTATTTCAGAGCAATGATGCATTTGGTTTTACCTTAAAACATTTAGCTTCGGTCAGCTATCTTATAAAGTCCAGTAAAAAATTCTGGTTTCAGCTCTAAAAAAAATCCTTTTTTGTTTTTGTTTCTAATCTCAATTCTAAGCAAAATCCTCAGAGGCTAAATGAGAGAAGAAAAAGGTTTTGTAGTCTCCAGAGAGAGAGATAGGGAGAGAGAACCTTTCCCAGTTTGGGGTTGGGGGGTATGGTGGTGGATTGTGGCTTGAGGTATGGGCATACATACTCTTCATATTATTTAAATATAAACTCTGGAAGGTCTTAGGAGGACCTGCACAGTGTATCCTCCCAATAATTTAGTCATATATAACCTTTGTCCTCATCATTGTCCCTGACTGAGAGGGCCCCATACTGAGTTCATCTGAACAAGCCACTAAGGAGGATGTGGAGAGTCCATAACCAAGATGACGACAGCATCCCAAATTCTGCTGCTGCATTGGAGCTCTCTAGTGGAATACATGCTGGAGAGCGGCCTCCTCCTATTTTGACTACCTAACAAAACACACCAAAATATTGGGCTTGATTGTTATTCTGAGTCCCTGTGAAGATAAGTGAGGGACAGAAAAAGTTGGCATGTTCCACAGCACTCTCTTTTTCAATACCTATTATGTTTAAACTAATTCCCCTGAAGCCCTTAACAGCATAATCTAGCAGAGGAACAAGGGGAAAAGTTTTCTGCTGGGATTGAAGGTAAGGCTTCTAGATGGCCAGCACATCATGTCATTTGACTTATACTTTTTAGTTTGGTCTAGCTGGACACAGATAAACATCAAACCCACAGAATTAGACTGAGCTTGAAGAAGATTCGGAATTCTCTGTTTATCACATAGGTTTTGCTGGTTACTTCAATGTTATAATCATTTGAATGGGTAGCACTAATGGTCCAGACAGAAGTGAGATGGGACTGCTGTGGTTTGGATAACTGAGGTAAACAGGAGGTAGTTAGCACTCTCCATCAGCCATGGAGGGGTACTGTAAACTAAAACTCTTTTATCTTTCCTGCTGTTCCTTCATCATTATAAGAAAATCCCATTTAAATAGGCCTGTTGAGGGAGCTATAACCCAGAGAGGGTGGACTCACTCTCCAACTTCTTCCCTTTTCCATTGCTGTTTGACCACATCAGAGGCTCTAAGATAGTTGCAGCATGGTAGCTAGCTGGATGCTCATAAGCACCAGGTCCCCCATTTCAGATCTAGCATGAGTACAGGGCTCCAGGAAGCGTCTGTTCCAGTCCTGGTTCAGCTTTGGATCCCTCCACTTCTTGGGTGTAACACCATGAAATTAAGGGACAGAAGCTGAGGAAAATATATAGGAAAGTAAGCAACACACAAAAACTTAAAGGGATATGTGCATTTCTACCGCATCTATACACTTGTGAAGAAACAAGACAACAAAAGGTGCCGATTCATGAGACCAGCTTGCAAAACTTGGTAGAAGAAATGTACAGCCATATACTTCACAAGCACTGTCAACAGAATTTCTGGAAGCTTTTTGGAAACAAAGCATATATTTCTGCTTATAAATTTCTTGCTATTCAGTTAGTTGCGATCAATGAAAGGAACCAGCTTCGAATTTCCATGAACCGTTACGGACCCTGTCATACGGCAAGCAGAATGAAGCCCCCATAATCAGGAGGAAGCAGTTAATGACCTGCTATGCCACCTGGACACTCACAAGTCTATGGGGCCGGATGGGATCCACCCGAGAGTACTGAGGGAGCTGGCAGAGGAGCTCACCAAGCCACTCTCCATCATCTATCAGCAGTCTCGTTTAACAGGGGAGGTCCCAGATGACTGGAGGCTTGCCAATGTGACACCCATCTACAAGAAGGGCCAGAAAGAGGATGTGGGGAAATATAGACGTATCAGCCTGACCTCGATACCAGAGAAGATTATGGAGCAGTTCATCTTGAGTGCGCCCAACAGGCATGTGCCGGTCAACCAGGGGATCAGTCCCAGCCAGCATAGGTTCATGAAAGGCAGGTCCTGTATGACCAGCCTGATCTCCTTCTATGACCTGGTGACCCACCTGGTGGATGAGGGAAAGGCTGTGGATGTCATCTACCTGGACTTCAGTAAAGTCTTTGACACCATCTCCCACAGCATTCTCCTAGAGAAGATGGTGGCTCATGACCTAGGCAGGTGTACACTTTGCTGGGTAAAAACACTGGTTGGGTGGCCAAGCCCAGAGAGTCGTGGTGAACGGAGTCAAATCCAGTTGGCAACCAGTCACAAGCAGTGTTCCTCAGGGATCCGATTTGGGGCCAGTCTTGTTTAATATCTTTATCAACGATATGGATGAGGGCACTGAATGAGACCTCAGTAAGTTTGCAGATGACACCAAGTTGGGTGGGAGTGTCGATCTGCTGGAGGGTAGGATGGCCCTGCAGAGGGATCTGAACAGGCTGGACCGATGGGCCAAGGCCAACTGTATGAGGTTCAACAAGGCCAAGTGCCGGGTCCTGGACTTTGGTCACAACAACCCCTCGCAACACTACAGGCTTGGGGAAGAGTGACTGGAAAGCTGCCTGGCTGAAAAGGACCTGGGGGTGTTGGTCGACAGCCGGCTGAACATGAGCCAGCAGTGTGCCCAGGTGGCCAAGAAGGCCAACAGCATCCT
The DNA here is from genome assembly GCF_030463565.1 of Pelecanus crispus. Lineage (NCBI taxonomy): Eukaryota > Metazoa > Chordata > Aves > Pelecaniformes > Pelecanidae > Pelecanus > Pelecanus crispus. The sequence goes on from NC_134643.1 coordinate 12,708,497, forward strand.
GGCTTGTATCAGGAATGGTGTGGCCAGCAGGAGCAGGGAGGTGATTGTGCCCCTGTACTCGGTACTGGTGAGGCGGCACCTGGAATACTGTGTCCAGTTTTGGGCCCCTCAATACAAGAAAGACATTGAGGTGCTGGAGCGTGTTCAGAGAAGGGCAACAAGGCTGGTGAGGGGTCTGGAGCACAGGGCTTATGAGGAGCAGCTGAGGGAACTGGGGTTGTTTAGCCTGGAGAAGAGGAGGCTGAGGGGAGACCTTATCGCTCTCTACAACTCCCTGAAAGGAGGTTGTAGTGAGGTGGGTGTTGGTCTCTTCTCCCATGTAGTTAGCGATAGGATGAGAGGAAACGGGCTCAAGCTGCACCAGGGGAGGTTTAGGTTGGAAATTAGGAAGAATTTCTTCACGGACAGGGTAGTCAAGCATTGGAACAGGCTGCCCAGAGAGGTGGTGGAGTCACCATCCCTGGAAGTGTTCAAACAACGGGTAGATGTGGCACTTCGGGACATGGTTTAGTCTAGTCTACCCTTGATTGGTTTAGTGTGGACTTGGTAATGTTAGGTTAATTGTTGGACTGGATGATCTTAAAGGTCTTTTCCAACCTAAACAATTCTATGGTTCTATGATCCTATGATTCTATAAAAATTCTCAACCTAAAAGATGTTTCTGAAATCCTTGTAATTTTTTTAAAGTAAGTAAACATCTAAGTTTTAATCTGGCATACATCATTAAGGCATGTGGTAGAATATCTCAGTGTAACATTCAGGAGGGAAAGGGAAACTATCATGAAGATCTTTGCAAGCAGGCAAAAAGATTATTTGAGGAAGAGGTCACTGAGTAAGCTAAATACAATACACTAGGACTCACTTGAATGAGGAGAGAAATCATGTTGTTGAAGCAAAATCTTCAGATTTGCCCTAATTCTTATAAAGACACCACAACTAACGAAATGTAGGACATGGGAAATCAAAAGCAGTTCCATTCTGTCTCTCTGGGTTAAATATGGCTGCATTTAGTGTGCCATAACAGTCCCTGGTAGAAATTAATCCCATTTGTGTCTATAAAAAATGGGATTTCCATAATCTTCATATATAGCTACCAGTACAGTTAGAAAGTGTTCATGAGATCTAGTAGAAACCTTCTTTGTTATAAATTATGACTTTTTTTTTTTTTCCTGACCTGAACATCTGATCTCCATTCTCCTCAAAATGCATGTTTGGTATTTTTAGGCTATCATGACCACTTCCACATTGCATTTCCTTGTTAGTCTATTTTCCAAGCTTAAAAAGAAATCTGATTTTTTTTTTTTTCACTATGACCATTATTTCTATAAGCTCATTTTTTCCTAATGCTTAAAACAACTTGTCTTTGCTTTGTTACTTAAACACCATAACCCCCTCGTATATTCTTTATTAATTAATAATGGAAAAACGCATCTAAACTGTCAAAACTATTACAAATACAAGCATTCTCAAGGTCATACTTTCAGATTGCATATATTACATTAGACAAATACATCAAAACAACTTTGCTGTATATTTCTTGTAAAAATCAGGGCATAGTGGAGGTCTGTTGCCTATTACATTCATCTGGTATTTACTTACAAAGTGGTAAGGTGAATGTATACAACATTTTTGTCTAGAATGCCTCTGACATTTTCAATCTGAAAATGTGTAATAAGGAGAAAGAAGGCTATTTCTAGACTTTTGCCTCTATTATGAGCACTTGGCTCTAAGAGGCTTCTCTAAAGGAGATGACGGAACTGAGCCCTGTCTTGTATGAAACTCCTCTTGTATTTCAGCAGTGTAATGTTATCTCTGGGAAGAACTCTCCTTGACTATGTTGACTTAGATATTATCAGCTACAATTCCTTTCAGGTATGCCTGTTATGACAAATCTGCAACTCTAAGACAGGCATCATAATCCGAAGACCACTTTAGTAGCCACATATTCTGTATATCCACTTTCTTCTTTCCCTTAGTATATAAGGAGAACTGAGGCTTTCAACATTTTCCTGCCCCTAGAGCTACGTCTCTATTTTTTTCCATATACTTTCCATGTACACCCACAGAGACTCAAAACAATTCAGAACTTGATCTGTAGTAAACCATGTTTCTCTATAGTGGACTATAAATCTGTGTAGTCAGACAAACAGTAGCCAATTTTGTTTGCCAGTAAAGTTAATTTATATTTCCTTGTCTGCTCAAGAAAAGAGTTCTGTATTATTTCTGTTGTTTTGTTTTGGGATTTTTTTTCCATTTTGAAAGGCATGAGTTCTGAACAAATGTTTTAATATTCAGACTACAGGCCAATGAAGCAGGTAGAAATTATCTCAGAGATTGATTTCATTCTTAGTTATTAATTAGATATAACCTCTGACATAAAAATGCCCTTTCAAAAGTGAGACCTAGATGGATGGTTAGACTATACAATTAATCTAGTAAAGTGAAATTAAATGTGTTATCTTGCATGCAGAATAGGGAAAAAAACCCAGCCACCCTGCACACAAAAGAGCTCTTGTCAACACAAAGATGCATGTGGCTATCATCACAGGGGTGTTCCCTGGCTCCCATTGCTCTTGGTCACTGTTTCCTCATTTTGTGTTCATAGATCAACCACTGGACTAGTTTAATGAAATATGTGTTTCTACCAATAAAATTATTTCATCTTGTCACTCCTATTCTAGTGTGTTGGAAATTATCACTAGCTTTGGCCATTTTCCAACTTTCTGTCAGTTTTCCAAACTTTTTTGGAGCGATTCATGAGATTCACGTGGACTTTTTGCCCAGCAGGTCTCAGAGTTTATCAGGATGTCCCCAGAGTGACTGCCACTGATCACAGCAAGCAACCTCCAGTAACTAGTCAAACATGTTCATGCACTGAAGTCTAGAAAGGCTCCTAACTTCAAGATCTTTACACAGTGTTCTCCTAAAATGAGAAATTGAACTTTGGCTCTGGGAGTCTCTCTGGACATTGATGACATTGCCATTTGTCCAATGACTTCGAGAAAAACAGTTCATTCTTACCTTCTATGGTAAAGCAATCTTTCACCAGACACTTGCACAGGAGAAGGACACTATTCAAATTCTCCCTGGAGAATTGCTGAATTTGGAGCAGTGAAAAAAAGATGGAGGGTTCTGATGCAAAAGATATGCTTCTGATGAGAACCATGCTCAGAAGAACCTTTGTGAGAATAATAGTGGGAGCACTGCAGATGGAGATAAAAAAAGGTTTTAGCATTCTTGCTGAAGACTTCTAGCAGCAAAAGATGAGGCCTCTATACTATATGCTGCAAGTGTGAGAGGAAACTGAACTCTGGAAATGCCTATTATTTTTCATTGCCTATGAAAAGGACAGAAGGTGACTAGTTTGGATGTAGACTTTTACACTGTAGGCATCTGCAGACAGTTGCAACTAATGTCAACAAATACTTTTCAACATTATAACAGCAGTGACAGAATGTAGTTTTATTAAACATTCATGATTCTAATGAATCATCAATAAAGAACACACGACAAAAGTGAACGATAAATCATTATTTACAAGTATTCATATTTATTTTTGTTGTCTCTACACAAATGTGCACTTCTAAATAATATGATATAATCTAAAAACATTGTTTTCTTTTCATAAATACAAACGTGCAAACAGGATACTCAAAATGACATCTTGGGCTATTGAATGGTGATAAAGCAAAAGGATCTTTCAGTTCTTTTTCGCAGTGTCATATAATAAGAAATGCCCCAGGAGAATGTGATGAGCATTTCCCAAAGTACGCACATGTCAGAGAAATATCCTCTTCTGTCTTTGGGCATGTCTCTCGGGAATCTTTTAAAAGTTACATCTCTTCCTCCTACTCTTACAGTTCTCACACAACTCATGATATTTTTAGCTTTGGCCGCTGTGACATCTCTGATATATTAAAAAGAAAAGAGAGGAAAAGGACAGTATTGCCCACACTGTAGGTCTGTATTCACAGTGATTTATCATCTGTTTTCCTTTGTTATTTGGTGCTTTTTTCCCCAAAACTCTCCTCAGTCTTGGATCTTGGAAGCGGCAAGACATTTTCACAATTTACCCTTACTATATAGGATCATATGTTCCAAGAGGATGATATGGGGAGGATGCTGAGCCGGTGGCTGATCAGCACCTTGACCAAAAAATGTTAGTTGTGGATACTGAGGCAATCACAGACCAGAGGCAAACTAATAATTTCAACAGAGGAGCAGGGAGCTCATCATTGCTTGTTCACTTCTGAAGGCAGCACTTTTCCAGATGTTAACCATCAGCATTCCCCACAAATCAGAGAGGGATATTATGAATAAACTGGTAGGCAAACTAGGAAAATAGGCTGCTGTGGTTCTCACTTGATAGCGCTTAGGGTTGCTGCAGGAGTGGAAGGAAGCTGCAAGATGCGTGGACAGCACTGAAAGGACCGTTTTTCTAAGTAGTCTTTATGTTCCTATGGGACACAGATATTGTCTTCCTTGCACACGGATCAGCATAGATTGTACTGTAAAATACATAGCATGCTGCAACCATCTGAAGAAAAGTGCATCCTTGAAAGTGTTTGTCTGCCATTTTGTGCTGGTTTTGGCTGGGGTAGAGTTAATTTTCTTCATAGTAGCTAGGATGGGGATATGTTTTGGATCTGTGCTGAAAACAGTGTTGATAATACAGGGATGTTCTAGTTACTGCTCAGCAGTGCTTACACAGAGTCAGGGCCTTTTCTGCTTCTCACCCCACCCCACCAGTGAGAAGGCTGGGGGTGCACAAGAAGTTGGGAGGGGACACAGCCAGGACAGGTGACCTTCACTGACCAAAGGGATATTCTACACCATATGACATCATGCTCAGCATATAAAGCTGGGGGAAGAAGGAAAGGGGGACATTTGGAGTGATGGTGTTTGTCTTCCCAAATAACTGTTAACGTGTAATAGAGCCCTGCTTTCCTGGAGATGGCTGAACACCTGCCTGCCAATGGGAAGTAGTGAAAGAATTCCTTGTTTTGCTTTAGTTGTGTGTGCAGCTTTTGCTTTACCTATTAAACTGTCTTTATCTCAACCCACAAGTTTTCTCACTTTACCCTTCTAAATCCCTCCCCATCTCATTGTGGGAGGAAGGAGCAAGCATCTGTGTGGTGCTTAGTCACTGTCTGGGGCTAAACCACAACACATTTATTGACTAATTTGCTCTAACAGTTGGAGATATTAATGAAGCCAGAAGACAAACAATGCTTCTACTGACCTTTTGTTTTCTAAGCCTATTATTATGCTAAAGGTACTCTTAATTCAAGGGGTTTCAACAGCTGGGGCAAGAGAAGAGATGGCTATAATAAAGGTTAAAAAATCCAGGAAGCTAAAGCATCTTGGCAGCCAGCATCCTGGCATAAAGGAACTAAGCGATAACAATAATACTATGTTAGTATCACATAACATACTGGTAAGACTTCCTCTAAAGTTTGGATCACACCTGTGATCTATGTGATTCTTTCTGCTGTAAGCGAAACTCCCACCTCCAATGTTGCAGATTTGTGCATATTGTGAGCATAGCAACCACCTCAGCCTGTTCTCACACTCTAACGCTAACTTAGGAAGCACAGGAAGGTGCAATGCAGAATAAGGCTTTGACAGTCAAGATCCAGAAAGGCTGATCATGAGACAGCTTGCAAACACTTTGTCCTCTATATCAATGTCAGCTTCAGAACATGTGGCTTACACCTACAGAAACTGAGAACAATTATCACAGTCTACCTCAAGTCTATTAATAAACTGTCACAGCCTTCAAACCAAACAGGTTGTAAGTAATCTGCGTTCAGTTGTGCCAATTTTCTTTGGCAAGCCAAGTCTATGAATTGCCCAGGGAATGTCATAAACACACCAAATTCTTTACTGAAAGTGTCCTAACAATTTACAAGCACAGACATTCCAGTTCCAGAATAATTGCCAGATGGTCTTGAATTTACTAATATAGCTGCTGCCTATAAATTCAACAGATAACTGAGAGTAGGGGACAAATACTGAGTGAGAAGACGTTTCTTTCTGTCACATGCCACAAGATAATCCACGAGACCTGGTCATCTGGAAAAGCAACCGGCTTTGCTAAGCTATGCATGTAGGGAATGGTTTAACTACAAAGTGGAAATCTGAACAGAATATGGGATTGAATATATATATATATATATATATATGAGGAGTTTGATCACAGCTGCTGGAGCCCCGCCCTGTAGTGTATGCAGTTCAGGGGGACTTAAAAACTGAGCAGGCACAAATGAAATCTAAGACCGAAGCAGAGCACCACACTGAAGCACGAGGCATCACAGCTCAGCCAGCAGGACTATGACAGGTACGTGACCCTGACTCCATGGAGCTGGAATCACACAGGGCAATACATGGCATCCAGCCAACATTTCAACCCAGAGATGACTTTCCATCAGGGTGACTCTAAGCAGCAGAGGGCACACATATAAATAAAGACCCTGACAGAGTTGTGTGAAATATCAGTAACACAGCTTGCCAGCTGCACAACACTTTAAAATAAGGGATGGGCACTACAATGACTTCTGGAGGAAATCTCACCCTGCACCTGATGAATGTACTGCCACAACAGATTTAATAATAAATATGAAAACACAAAATCAATTGCCAGAACAAACAAAACAGCTGGGATGTGACACTATAACATGGCAAAACTCAAGTTATCCCACAGACTATCTTAAATAGCTGCAGCCCTACCTTGCAGAATTTCTAATGAGAAAATTACTCAGATGAGCAAATGGGAAAACAGAGTCACTGTCCAAACTGGCAGATTCTATTCTGCACTTCAATTAGTGGCAGACTCAGATAAAGCCAACTTTGAGACATAATAAATGCTGGGGGGGGGAGAAGAAAAGAAAAAAAAAAGGTAGAAAGAAAAAGATAAGAAAAAGAAAAGTGTAGAAAGAAAGGTAGTTAAGAAAAAAAGGAGGGTAATTGTGGTGGGGGATTCCCTCCTGTGGGGAACAGAGGGCCCAATATGCCGTCCAGACCCATCCCACAGGGAAGTCTGCTGCTTCCCTGGGGCCCGGGTTAGAGACATTATTAAGAAACTCCCCGATCTGGTATGGCCCTCTGATTATTACCCGCCGTTGGTTATGCAGGTTGGCAGTGATGAGGTTGCAGAGAGAAGTCCAAAAGCGGTCAAAAGAGACTTCAGGGCACTGGGGCGATTGGTTGAAGGATCAGGAGCTAACGTAGTGTTTTCCTCAATCCTGTCAGTGGTAGGGAAGAAGGCTGAAAGGAACAGGAAAGCTCAGCTGATTAACAAGTGGCTCAGAGGCTGGTGCCATTGGTGGAATTTTGTTTTTTTTCATCATGGGGAGGTTTACACAGCACCAGGCCTGCTGGTGGCAGATGGAGATCAGCTGTCTCCAAAGGGGAAAAGGATTCTCGCTCATGAGTTGGCAGGGCTCATCTAGAGGGCTTTAAACTAGGTTTGAAGGGGGGAGGGGATATAAACAGGCTCAGCAGGGAGGAGCCCAAGGGTGGCATGGCAACGATGGGGGTGAAATCAATAGCCCAGCTCAAGTGCATCTACACCAATCCACACAGCATGGGCAACAAACAGGAGGAGCTGGAAGCCCTTGTGCAGCAGGATGGCTATGACTTAGTCACCGTCACAGAAACATGGTGGGACGACTGTCATGACTGGAGTGCTGCACTGGATGGCTATAAGCTCTTCAGGAGGGATAGGCAGGGAAGGAGAGGTGGTGGGGTGGCTCTGTATGTTAGGGAGTGTTTTGACTGTATAGAGCTCGACAGTGGTGATGATAAGGTTGAGTGCTTATGGGTAAAGGATGAGGGGGAAGGCTAACAAGGCAGACGTCCTGCTGGAAGTCTGTTATAGACCACCCAGCCAGGATGAAGAGGTAGATGAAGCATTCTATAAGTGGCTGGCAGAAGTCTCACAATCACTAGCCCTTGTTCTCGTGGGGGACTTCAACTTCTGGGCATCTGCTGGAAATAAAACACAGCGGAGAGGAAACAACCTAGGTGATTCCTGGAGTGTGTGGGAGATAACTTCCTGACACAGCTGGTAAGCGAGCCTACCAGGGGAGTTGCCTCGTTTGACCTGCTCTTTACTAACAAAGAAGGACTCATGGGAGATGTCATGGTTGGAGTCTGTCTTGGGCTTATATGCCGCCATGATATGACAGAGTTCTCGATTCTTGGCGAAGTGAGGAGGGCCAGCAAAACCACTACCATGGACTTCCGGAGGGCAGACTTTGGCCTCTTCAAGACACTGGTTTGTAAAGTCCCTTGGGAGGCAGTCCTGAAAGGCAAAGGAAGGGTCCAGGAAGGCTGGGCCTTCTTCAAGAAGGAAGTCTTAAAGGCGCAGGAGCGGGCTGTCCCCATGTGCCATAAGACAGACCGATGAGGGAGACAACCAGCCTGGCTGAACAGGGAGCTTTTGCTGGGACTCAGGAAAAAAAGAAGAGTTTACCACCTTTGGAAGAAGGGGCAGACAACTCATGAAGAGTACAGGGATCTCGTTAGCTCATACAGAGAGGAAATTAGAAAGGCAAAAGCCCAGCTAGAACTCAATCTGGCCACTGTTGTAAGAGATAATAAAAAATGTTTCTACAAATACATTAACAACAAAAAGGGAGCCTGTTGTGTCAAGAGAGGCTTTGGAAGGTACCCAATTTATCGTTATAAGTCCGGTCGTGTTCAGTGCACTGAACTATCATGATTACAGATTCACAAATAACTTAGGCACCTTTCGTCTAGTCGTGCTGCATGAACTATCACGGCCACACTTAAAGCGTCTGGTTGCATTCAATGACCACTATCACAGCTAGACCAATAAATCAAAGCAATTTATTAAAGCAACAGGCACACAGGTTCTTTGGCTTACCGGTGATAAATTCACTGACTGCAAGGCACATGCAAATACCAAAGCTTTGGACAATACAGATGCATCAAAAGACATAAAAGTGACTCTATAGAGGTTTCTAAGTTTCCCGGGGAGGCACTTGGTATAACCAAGTGTTAGATTCTTACCCAAAGGCGTCCCGATGCGGGGGGAAGAGAGGCTCAGCCCGTCGACTGATCCCAGAGGTCAGAGTAGTACACAGTGGTATCTTCCCTAACATCTCCTCTCTCTTTAGGCTAGTTTATACTATTTTTTTACCTTTCAGGTGGAGCTTGAGGGACTCTAGTCATACATACTTTGTTACGATTGGTGTAAAATTTTCTCACTTTGCTTTAAAGGTATAGACTCAGAAAAACTCAGAGCGCAGGCTCAGTGAGGAGTGGTCTCACCTTGGAGGCAGGTGGGTTTTGGGATGGAGGTGTGTTTTGGTATTATAATGACATTATAATGAGTAAAGGTTACTAAAGGACAGCATTTTGTCAACCTCATGATAGTTTGTTGCCTCCGGGTATCACTTATGCAGCTTATCTGTGCCATGGTGCCCCTCGAGTTCCCTTATCACAGGGCTTGGCCGTGATGTCTCCACACCACTCCACCCCCTGGGCAGTTCCTCTTAGAATCAGCACACCAGGCTGCCCTGGGCTGACATCCAAGATTACAGGCTTGGGGAACTTCCTGTGGAATCAATTCTAGCTGCATACCACCCGGATTGCTTCTTCAAATGCTGTGCCTTTCTTGAAATCGTAAATCTAAGTCTATTGTCCAAGTCACCTCCAGCAATTACTCCACAGGAGCCAAGGAGAATCTCCATCCTTTATTGGATGCAGGGGGGAGCATTGCCACCAAGGATGAGGAAAAGGCTGAGGTACTTAATGCCTACTTTGCCTCTGTCTTTAATAGTCAGACCAGTTATCCCCAGGGTATTCAGCTCCCTGAGCTGGAAGACAGGGACAGAGAGCAGAATGAAGCCCCCATAATCCAGGAGGAAGCAGTCAATGACCTGCTATGCCACCTGGACACTCACAAGCCTATGGGGCCGGATGGGATCTGCCCGAGAGTGCTGAGGGAGCTGGCAGAGGAGCTTGCCAAGCCGCTCTCAATCATCTATCAGCAGTCTTGGTTAACAGGGGAGATCTCAGATGACTGGAGGCTTGCCAATGTGATGCCCATCTACAAGAAAGGCCGGAAAGAGGATGTGGGGAACTACAGGCATGTCAGCCTGACCTCGGTGCCAGGAAAGATTATGGAGCGGTTCATCTTGAGTACGCTCAACAGGCAGTCTTGTTTAATATCTTTATCAATGATCTGGATGACGGCATTGAGTGAGACCTCAGTAAGTTTGCAGATGACACCACACTGGGTGGGAGTGTCGATTTGCTCGAGGGTAGGATGGCCCTGCAGAGGGATCTGGACAGGCTGCATAGATGGGCCAAGACCAACTGTATGAAATTCAACAAGGCCAAGTGCCAGGTCCTGCACTTGGGTCACAACAACCTCATGCAATGCTACAGGCTTGGGGAAGAGTGGCTGGAAAGCTGCCTGGCCGAAAAGACCTGGGGGTGTTGGTCGACAGCCGGCTGAACATGAGCCAGCAGTGTGCCCAGGTGGCCAAGAAGGCCAACAGCATACTGGCTTGTATCAGGAATAGTGTGGCCAGCAGGAGCAGGGAGGTGATTGTGCCCTGTACTTGGCACTGGTGAGACCGCGCCTGGAATACTGTGTGCAGTTTTGGGCCCCTCAATACAAGAAGGACCTTGATTTGCTGGAGCGTGTCCAGAGAAGGGCAATGAAGCTGGTGAAGGGTCTGGAACACAAGGCTTCTGAGGAGCGGCTGAGGGAACTGGGGTTGTTTAGCCTGGAGAAGAGGAGGCTGAAGGGTGACCTTAATGGCCTTAAGCTGCATCAGGGGAGTTTTAGATTGGATATTAGGAAAAAATTCTTCATGGAAAGGGTAGTCAAGCATTTGAACAGGCCGCCCAGAGAGGTGGTGGAGTCACCATCCCTGGAGGTGTTCAAAAAACAGGTGGACGTGGCACTTTGGGACATGGTTTAGTGGGCATGGTGGTGTTGGTTGATGGTTGGACTGGTGATCTTAGAGATCTTTTCCAACCCTAATGATTCCTAGTTTTTACTTTCATTAAAATGTAATGCAGCCACCAAGCCAAGAAATTATTACTCTACCCTCAGCTGGTTTAGTGGTGGACTTGGTAGTGTTAAGTTAATGGTTGGACTGGATGACCTTAAAGGTCTTTTCCAACTGAAATGATTCTGTGATTCTATGATTCTGTGAAAGAGAAGCAATTAAGGAGAGAGACATTTGCACAAAGCATCTGTAGATGCCAGGAGAACAATACCTCAGGAGACTAGAAAGTAATTCTACTTAAAGTTACAACTTTGAGAATAAAACTGGAAGGATAATATTCATTTGTGGAAATGATCATGTGGTTTTGAGGAAGAAAAGCATCACTCTTGAAGGCATAAACTAATGTGCTGCCTGAAGGTACAGAGGCGTTCCCCATCTCAACATGTTATTCTATAATTACCAAATGAGGTTCACACATCCTTTTAGGCACCTGAAGTTTGATACCATCAAAGAAGGAGACCCACTCCCAGCTGTGATCTGTTATGGAACAACATGCAGACACTTTTGGCATTCACAAAATGTCTGGCTGGTTTTGTAGGCTCTTCCATTTCCGTTGCACCTAAGTCCTGACCTCATTTCTTATGAGACTTGAGGATTCAGAGGTTTACTTTTTTTCACATCGACTTATTGTATGTGCATGGAATTCTTAACATATGTGCTTATAATCTCCTTTCCCAAATAGCCAGGGAGTCTGATCTGTGCTCATTACGTTCAGGAGAAGTAGTAAAAACATCTTAATTTTGTTTTTCCTTCCCTCTCTAAGAACAGAACATTTTTGGGGTGGAGGCCAGCCTAGCTCAGGAATAAATGCTCAGCTTTTAAGTTCCTCTTTAAGGGGAGTGGGAGCTGAGAAGAATGAGACAATTTCTGTTTTCCCCTGAATTGTTCCCAGGACAATACATATTTTTCTAGGGGAAGTGTCAGCTAGAGTTGTATTAATTAGAACACTGCTTTATAAGCAGAATGGAAGAATACTAAAACTATCATTAATTCTTACAATCCCCAGAGAGTGAAAATTCCTAGTATTTTCTCCAAATGCTGCATGGGTCAAGATGAGGTACATCATGCCGCTATCTCACAGCATTGCAGGATACCATCAAGATAGGAAGTACTTTAGGTATCTTGGTTGAAGACATTTGAAAGTTAAGCAGATCTGACCACAGAAGAAGACAATGTATATAGGGTTCAGTCAGAGGCTAAAATGGTTACAAGCCACAAACATAACGAGAGACAACTTTGCTCCTCTGGAGAAATAACCTACCTTCCAGAAGTTATACTGAGCAGGAGACAGTTTTCCCAGAATAATTTCAATATGCAACTCATTTCCCTAGGAAATCTCTCTCTCTTGCACCTTATCTCATTTTGCTGCCATGCTCCATTTTTTTACTTAATCAGGTCTAACACAGAGTTACAGTGAAATGTATCTTTAAAAAATTTACTACCACAATCCTCTCTAAAAAACTACCAAAATAAGGATGTTATTTAGTTATTATTCTGTCCTGGAGTGGGAATGAAAGAACAAATATCATGCAGCCTATGTTAGCCAGCTTCCATAACTATGTTGTATAAGAATCCATAAACAGTAAACCAGATTTCTTCTAGATGCAGTGCATTATCTCAGCAGCAGAACAATGTCTTCTACAGTCTTTTCCATAGGGATTATTACAATACGGCAACAGCTCTTATGGAAAAGAAATTTTGTGGACACACTTCACACACCATAGTTCAATTCAGCTGACATCCTGGAAATCAGTCCAAGCTCTGAAGCTACCTATTTACGTCCTCGGCAGCATTCAGAAATCAAATTTTATCCAGCCACTACACAGCTGTGTTACAGTATAGAGCTGCTCATATTCTGCTGAAGGGACTGCAGTCACAGGCTGGATTAGCTGGAACAAGTCTGCCAGATAAAAGAGAAGGAACACTAGTCTGCTGGGAAAAATGTCTTTTTGTCTTTTCTGTATTTTTCCCTGCATGTTAGTTTGACACCAAAAGGAAAGGTTAAAATGTTTGTTATTCAAGGAGTTCTACAAGTCAAATCAGAATTGCGTTTGCTTTTACTCTTCGTTCATTTCTGGCTGTGCGAGGCACTGTGGGACCTGGCAGGTGTTAATATATGTGTCTACTGGGAGTTGGAATTGTTCGGAGTGGGATGTTGACAAAATATTTCCCCATTGCTTTAAGCTTTCTTTTTAACGTACTATGTTGATTGTTCACCTTGTACTAGAAAATAAATCCTTTTAGCAGACATAGCAGGCATCACCCATTTTCTCGCCAAGATCCCCTTTTCTTTTTTCTTTTTCCCCCTAAAAATATGAGATGCATCTCTTGCAGGATTCAGCAGGCGAGAGTGTCAGACACTCCAGTGAGAAATACATGTGACTTAGTTCAAAGACCTCAAAATCATTTATTCATTATAACACATTACATTCTGACTATTCTTTTTAATTTTCTTGGGTGAATCAGCAACAAGCCAGGAGAAAGTTTAAACTCACCATAGCAGAGAGATCATTTGTTAATCTTTGTAGAAAGGTCAGACCCTGAGATATTTTCTGTCCTCATGTGAGAAATCAGGGGAGATCAGCAGTGCACATGCAGTTCATAGCTCTTCCAAGTGTATCACAGACATCCCGTAAGCATGGTCTGGAGTCAGAGTACTGGTTCGGGAGACACTGAAGGATTTGGGCTTCTTTTATAGCTTTGCACTGGATGTTGCTTTTTCACTGGTGAGCCAAATCTATACATCAAGTTTAAGACTTTTGGAATGACCAGTTCTTAATCCGAACATAGTAGCTCAACCACACATCTGTCACAAAATTGGCATAGGTTCACTGAGAACACAGCCTATGTTCAGCTGAAGTATTGGTAAACTTGCCAAAATTATGTGAGTCTTATCTGGACTGATACTCAGCCAGTGAGCCCCCACTCAGCACTTAATCTTTTCTCACACAATGTCATATATCCCATTGCATCAGCATGTCTTGCAAATACAGAACCAAGGATAATGAGTGTACAGAAGCTAGTACAGTTCAGATATCTCATAATGTGTTTGAGATTTTCACAAAAAGGGAAAAGAATTATTGCATATGTCAATATTTTGGGAAAAAAAAATCTGTTTGACAGGATTGAAAATGTAACAACTCTTTATAATTTTAAAAGTATTTCCTCTTGACATTTGTAATGGTTTTTTTCTTCTTCTACTTCCTTTTCTTTTCACCTCTGTGAGCAGTAAAAATTAATGACTACACCTTTCCTTTTCCTTTTCTTATATAATTAAATGGCTTTGCAAATGTTACAGTGTCATTAGTGTGATACTACTATAGAGCTAAGGGACAAGATTTCCTTTTTTCTTCTGCTATTTGGCAATGTTTCCTCAATAGGGGATAACAAACTGGGGGGGGGGGGGGGGGGGATGGACGGACCTGAAAATCTTAGACTTCATTCACTCATTTATACCCAGTGCAGAAAAAGGAAACAGAAACATTAGGAAGGAGCAGAGCAAATAAAAAGAAAAGAATAAAAATTTTATATTGTTTAATATTTTGAGGAAAAGGGCAAGATTTTCAACTTAAGTAAGCTATCAATGTATTCTTTGCCTTTGAATATTTTTTCATAGAAACAATATTTTCTTCCCCATTAAAAACTTGAGTGGCTTTTTTTTTTCATTTTCAGTTGGAAAATTTAACCTGAAGTTTAAGAATAATATTGGTTATTAAGGAAGCCACAGAACTGAAGACCCCACAATCATACCCTTTTCCCATATAAATACAGTTAACATGGATATTAAACCTGCAAAATATTCTTCTTTTGTCAAAATGTGGAGATAGTATGAAAAAAGAGCACAAAAAGGTGAAGTATTGATTAATAGACATATAAATGTCTCAGCTGGTATTCACATCATTTTTTTCTTATTAATTTTCAGTATATTAGTTATTCTTACTTTAATAAGGCTTTTTCCCATAGCATGGAAAATACAGATGATAGTTCACCACACAAATATCCAGGACAATATCTAGAACACTATGTTCAGTTATGTGACCCTTCTGAAACAGCTATGTTAGAATTATTTTAATTTCTGAA
The DNA here is from genome assembly GCF_030463565.1 of Pelecanus crispus. Taxonomy (NCBI): domain Eukaryota; kingdom Metazoa; phylum Chordata; class Aves; order Pelecaniformes; family Pelecanidae; genus Pelecanus; species Pelecanus crispus. The sequence continues at coordinate 12,723,628 of NC_134643.1, forward strand.
AAATCAGGAGAAGAGCTATGTAGATCTGTTTGTGTTTGGTTTTTGTTTTGGTTTGGTTTTTTTTTTCCTTGAAGCAAGAGGATAAACAGCAGAATCCATGAATAAATGGAATCTGAAGTAAACACGGATGATTACAGGCACCTGGACTACAAGAAGCTTATCTTTCATATAACATAATATTTAAATCACTGTGGAAGCATGCGGTGCATACAGAAAAGGCTTCACAATGGGTACATAATAGGAGTAACATTAAGGAATTGCTAGATTGTATACTTGAGTTGCTCTGAGTTAAATGCTTGTCCGTATTTATGAGGATATGCTTTCAATTGTGCTTGAAAAGACTCATGTAACTTGCCCAAACACTGAATTTCAAATATGCTTGCATACTGCTCTGGATTAACTTACTTAACATTAACTTTGGACAGTGCTTATTAGTGGTTGGTATGCTACGGGGCAGGGCTGCCTTTCAGACAGATCTCAGCAGGCCAAAGGAATGAGCCAACATGAACCTCATGAATCGCAAGGGCAAATGCAGACTCCTCCATCTGGAACAGAATAACTCCATGAAACATTATGGGCTGGGAGCTGGCTAGAAAGTGGCTTTGCAGAAAAGAACCTGAATGGTGGACAGTAAATTGAGTATGAATAGCAACATGCCCTTAGGCAAGGCCAGCCACATACTGCGCTGCCTTAACAATACAGCCATCGGGTCAAAGGAATCCATCCGCTGAGCTCTCGAGGGCCCACGCAGAGAAATGTTTCTAGGTTTTGGACCACTAATTAAAAAAAAGAGATTGCCATGAGCCAATGAAGAAGATTAGAAGGCTGAAGCACATGGGGAAGGTGGTGCTGGGTTTGCTCAGTGTGGCTAAGGGAGGATCTAACTATAGTCTTCCATTAAGAAAAAGGGGAGCTGACAGAGCCAAACTGTCCTGAAAAAAGAGTCAACAGTCACGTGCTCCAGCAAAGGAAATTCCAACTAGAGAAATGGAAAAAAATTCTTCACACTGAGTGTTTAAGTGCTGGAACAGGCTACCTGGAGAGGTTGTGAAATTTTTGTGTTTGGATACTTCATAATTTAGCAATGCAAAGCCCTGAGAAACTTTAACTTTCAACTTACCTCTGCTTTCAGCTGAGGGTTGGTCTAGAGACTTCTGGAGCTCCATTCCAACCTAAATTGTTCTATTATTTTATTAGAGAAATCTAAATGAGTTTTATCTTAACTTTAATTTATGAAGCTGGTCTATGAGTTCCTTAGGCCTCAAGGAGTTTGACATGACACTCTGCAATGCCTCTTTCTTAAGGAACCTCTATGTTTTAATATAAAATCATTTCAGTAAAAGACCACTTGTGTGTCTGAAGAAGGGGGGAATTAGGAAAAGATGAGCCATTCTTGCTGGTGAATGATATATCTCAGATATCACCTGACTTTCATGTCAGTGTATTCTGTTTTGACTCCTCCAGCATGGGTATCTGAAGTATAAACGGACCTCCATCCCATAACATCTCAACCATTTCTGTCAATAAACTCAATGGATCCCACTTTATAATTGGGTACATTCACAAACAGAACTACTGCTCACACAGAGTAGAACACAGAAGATAGACCTATGAATTTGGTCTGCAACCATGAATTTCAATATATTCCCCTGCTGAGAGGACAGACAGTCCAGAGGGGGGTTTCTGATTAAATCACCTTATCTTATACATATAAGATAACTGAACAGAGTGTAGTAGCATGGTAAGATCTAAATACTCATCTCTCCATTGGATCTTGTGGCCAAAGTTTTAAAAGTACTGTGCCCAAAGGAGTGTGTCTGGATTCCCCAGCAGGAAACTGGGAAGTCCAAGTGCTGACTACCTTTGAGTCAAAAAGACTGAGCACGTCACATATGTGCACTGGCAGAACAGATTGCCGTAGTGCTACAGGGAAAACCAGACAACCTGGAGAACCTGCTGCCAGTGACACTGGAAGGTCTGCTTCCATCATGGAGACAGAACGATGAATAGCAGAAGTAATTCAGTCTCCTACTGTCATTTCTATAAACATTTACAGTAGGATGAAGCTGGCTAATAACACCAGTTTGACAATTGTCACATTTAATTGGTCTACGTTAGATATCTCAGTGCCATAGTACAGTTGGTGTTGAGACTGATACATTTTCCCTTTGGCTTGAGATGTATTGATATAATTCTTAAGAGAAGCTAAAGACTTATTTGGACAATTTTTTGTGGGCTTCACATGTCACTCAAGCTTCAAGAGTTTCCGTTTTGTGACTGAGTCACAATATCTTGAAAGAGGATCAGCGTGGCAAAAGGACATAGCTTGAGAAGCTCTCCATGGCCAATCTACGACCCAAAGATTCTCCAGCTGTTACACTTCACTGCTAGGCTAGATGGCCAGTTCTGAAGTCAACCCTAGCAACTTCTTCCAGGTTCAACTTATGTTCTTGTGAGTCTGAGAGAAGAAAAGCTCACAGAAGGATTAACATTCATCTGGTATATCACAGCAGTCAAGTAACATGGGTATGCCTACACTGTACAAGGCAGATGACAATCCAAACTGTAAACATTACTTAGTGAAAGACAGCCCTATGTGGACATAGCACCTCAGCTCCACAAACATTTCAGCTCCATGACTGTGGCCGAGTATGAGAGGTTAATAAACCTTGACTCTTAACAAGTTTCAAAAGCTCTGGCTCTGTGCCAGGTTAATGTAGCTTGCCATGGATCCAAGCAAATACCAGTGTTGACAGGGAGCATATAAGAAGTCTCTGCACCTGCTTTGTTATGTCTCTATGTCGTGGTTTAGGCCCAGCCAGCAACTCAGCACCATGCAACCACTCGCTCACTCCCCCTACCCTGATGGGATGGGGGAGAGAATTGGAGGAGTAAGAGTGAGAAACACTCCTGGGTTGAGAGAAGAACAGCTTAATAATTGAAATAAAGTAAAATAGTAATGATAATAATAACAATATAATATTGATAATAATAATAACAACATACAAAGCAAGTGATGCACAATGCAATTGCTCACCACCCGCTGACTGATACCCAGACAGTTCCCAAGCAGCGATCGCTGCTCCCTGGCCAACCCCCCCCCCAGTTTCTATACTGAGCATGACGCCATATGGTATGGAATAGCCCTTTGGTCAGTTTGGATCAACTATTTTGGCTGTGCCCCCTCCCAGTTTCTTGTGCGCCTGGCAGAGCATGGGAAGCTGAAAAAGTCCTTGACCAGCATAAGCAGTACTCAGCAACAACTAAAAACATCAGCGTGTTATCAACATTCTTCTCCTACTAAATCCAAAACACAGCACTATGCCTGCTGCTAGGAAGAAAATTAACTCTATCCCAGCTGAAACCAGGACACTCTAGAATAACTGTCATTCAGCAGATATCTCTGCACATCAGTAGTTACAAAAGTCTAGATGGCCTTGTCAATGTTCAGAGTGTAAGCGAAACTTTTTTCCCCACTAAAATGTTGCCAATGCACAACAGAGTAATTTGGAGTTGTTTTGTTTCTTCTTGTGTATTGGAAGCAATTCAGTAGCCCACTGAAAGGGCTAAAGTGTTTCCTTTGATTGTAACAGGCATTGTACTGAAAATTTTTCAGGCTTCCTTTATTTAGGAGCATACTGAAGGATATGTACTGAAAGTTCATAAATTTAGAGAATTCTATTTTTAATAAGACTTCCTCCTTTTTCATCAGTGTCATTCCTCCAAATTTTGTCAGGGAGAAGGCAGAACATTAGTTATAGTGAAATGTGGAAAAGATGAACACTCCAGTCTGAACAGTTTGTAAATGCAAAGACCTAGGAAGAAAATAAGAGAGAAAAACTTAGAAGGTGTGAATTTCCTAAGCTATCCCTCTTTCTTTGACTGGGAAGAGTATAGTAGTTTCAGAAGAAACTGAAAATAAAACCCAAGTTAGTTGAAAGACTCTGTTAACAGAGCAATCTATATTATTTGCCAAACAAAAATCCCAAACCAGTACACCTTTAATGCAAATTCCAAAATAATTTTGGAATTGGAATCCAGAATCACAAAACCATGACTTCTGAAGATATCATTTGAAAGAGCCTTTCAGAAAGTCTCTTAAAACATGTAACTCTTACTATCTACAGAATGCCTTCAGTGTACTCTCCATATTATCAGCACCACCTAGAGTGTGTCACTAGAAACAACTCCAAAAACATAAAGTTAATATTATTTACAAAGTGTGATTGTATTTCAAAGGAACATTTTCCAGACTTACTGTCTTTCAAAGACTTCCATATCAAATATACGTGGCTGATACAATAGAAGAGAGGCAGGGAGAGGCAATGTTTTTATTATTGTACCTAGAAGAAGTCAGGAAAAGATGCCACAGGACATTTTAGATTCAACTGAACCCTGTAAGGCAGTGTCTGTTGCTTTTGGCTTCACCATCATGAGCAAGTTCCTCAATCAGAATATAGCTAGTGATGATGATGATGATGATGATGATGATGATGATGATGATGATGATGATGATGATAAAGATGTCTGAAGCAGAACAGAACCCTGTTCATTCTCCTAAATCTGCTTTGACTCCAGAGAAATAGAAACAGATTGTTGTTTTTTCAGTAAACTATTTAGTTAAGGCTTTGAAGGCAGAAGTGAGCAAATCAAATGGATAAGATCTTATAGTATGTTTATGAATAGTAGAATGATAGAATCATAGAATTGTTTAGGTTGGAAAAGACCTTTAAGATCATCCAGTCTAACCATTAACCTACACTACCAAGTCCACACTAAACCAATCAAGGGTAGACTAGACTAAACGGGAGGTGGTTCTATCTCTCTGCTCTGGTGAGACCTCACCTGGAGTACTGTGTCCAGCTCTGGGGCCCTCAGCACAAGAAGGACATGGACATGCTGGAGCGGGTCCAGAAGAGGGACACCAAAATGATCCGAGGGCTGGAGCACCTCTCCTATGAGGCCAGGCTGAGGGAGTTGGGGTTGTTCAGCCTGCAGAAGAGAAGGCTGCGAGGAGACCTTATTGTGACCTTCCAGTACTTAAAGGGGGCCTACAGGAAAGATGGGGAGTATCTTTTTAACAAGGCCTGTTGTGACAGTACAAGGAATAATGGATTTAAACTAAAGGAGGATAGATTTAGATTGGATATAAGGAAGAAATGTTTTACAATGAGTGTGGTGAAGCACTGGAACAGGTTGCCCAGAGAGGTGGTAGAGGCCCCATCGCTGGCAACATTCAAGGTCAGGTTGGACGGGGCTCTGAGCAACCTGATCTGGTTAAAGCTGTCCCTGCTCACTGCAGGGGGGTTGGGCTGGATGGCCTCTAAATGTCCCTTCCAACCCAAAGCATTCTATGATTCTATGATGTCCTAGAGTGCCACGTCCACCTGTTTTTTGAACACCTCCAGGGATGGTGACTCCACCACCTCTCTGGGCAGCCTGTTCCAACGCTTGACAACCCTTTCCATGAGGAAATTTCTCCTAATTTCCAGCCTAAACCTCCCCTGGTGCAGCTTGAGCCCATTTCCTCTCATCCTATCGCTAGCTGCTTGGGAGAAGAGACCAACACCCACCTCACTACAACCTCCCTTCAGGGAGTTGTAGAGAGCGATAAGGTCTCCCCTCAGCCTCCTCTTCTCCAGGCTGAACAACCCCAGTTCCCTCAGCTGCTCCTCATAAGCCCTGTGCTCCAGACCCTTCACCAGCCTTGTTGCCCTTCTCTGGACACGCTCCAGCACCTCAATGTCTTTCTTGTAGTGAGGGGCCCAAAACTGGACACAGTATTCCAGGTGCGGCTTCACCGGTGCCGAGTACAGGGGAACAATCACCTCCCTGCTCCTGCTGGCCACACCATTCCTGATACAAGCCAGGATGCTGTTGGCCTTCTTGGCCACCTGGGCACACTGCTGGCTCATGTTCAGCCGGCTGTTGACCAACACCCCCAGGTCCTTTTCGGCCAGGCAGCTTTCCAGCCACTCTTCCCCAAGCCTGTAGTGTTGCGAGGGGTTGTTGTGCCCGAAGTGCAGGACCCGGCACCTGGCCTTGTTGAATCTCATACAGTTGGCCTTGGCCCATCGGTCCAGCCTGTCCAGATCCCTCTGCAGGGCCATCCTACCCTCCAGCAGATCGACACTCCCACCCAGTGTGGTGTCATCTGCAAACTTACTGAGGGTGCACTCAATCCCCTCATCCAGATCATCGATCAAGATATTAAACAAGACTGGCCCCAAAACAGAGCCCTGGGGAACACCGCTTGTGACCGGCTGCCAACTGGACTTAACTCCATTTAGCACTACTCTCTGGGCTTGGCCACGCAACCAGTTTTTTACCCAGCGAAGACTACGCCCGTCGAAGCCATGAGATGCCAGCTTCCCAAGGAGAATATTATGGGAAACTGCGTCAAAGGCTGTGCTAAAGTCCAGGTAAATAATGTCCACAGCCAATGAAGTAATTGTATCTTTATTTCTTTATTCTGTTTACAGCCTGTTTGTATCAGACACCTACTTAGTTAAAGCCAATTCCTGTATGGAGTGATAATAGCAACAGAGGATGGTAGGAAACTTATACTATGGGAAGCACACTTGATTTTCCATTGCTTTCCATCTAGCAAAAATGACATAAAACTTTCTATGTTGATTTATTTATGCTCATTTTCTTCCAGTATAACTGAATAGGACCTTTACCATTACACTATTCCAGTCTGATACTGCAAAAATTAAACGCACAATGAGTAGTTATACTAGCATATGCCTGGAAAAACTCAGTAGTGAAATGGGCCCTTAATCTGGAGGTGATGTTCTTCTCCATGATTTGTGACTGTAACAGTTCATTTGTAAATTCAGTTAGTGTCCAGAAATGCTCAGCCAGACTTACTTTTCAAACCTACTGAAATCCATAGGAGAACTGTACTTGCCTACAGTTCTGATAAGCAGACACCTGGCACTGATATCACACTTCTGAAACTGCTTATTTTCATTTTTTAAACAAACCAGTTGTTACTATAGCTGCATAAAGATCTTATTATGGCCTATTTTAAAGAATAAACAAAGTAGGAATATAGGCTTAACAAAACAGAGCATTTTCTTGCATTGTAAATGTATATGCAAAAATTCAGCTGTTAACAAGTATTGATTATTCATTTCTGGCAAAGCAGTGCAAGGAGGCTGAAAACAGGGCTTCCTGCTCCACTGACTGAGAAGCATATACTGAAAAAGCACAGCTTCAGATCTTTATTGCAGTATGTAGTCTTAACTTTAAGTCTGAGAAGACATTCACATTGAATGGGATGAGCACAGCAAAGGACCTGTCTTTTTCTCAGAAGACAGCTGTCTCCTGCTCTAATGGCACAGAACTCATTAGTACCACTGATGATCTTTATTGCTCTCACTCCCATCCTCCCCATCCAGTACCAGTTGCCTTCCTGTTACATCTGGGGCCCACCTACTTCTGCTGTGGGAAAGTTACTTTTCTGTAGGATAGGATGAATTAAATGCTTTGCCTCTGACCCTCTTCTGCATTTATCTTCTGACCTAAAAATACATCTAACATCACTCAAACTGCCCTGTATGCTTATATTTCCTTCAACATTATTTCCAGGCTAAACCTTATAAGCTTACGTACTGTAAAGTCAGTGTTATTGACCATTACTAGTCAGTAATTTTTAAATTGTAATATCATTTGTATGTTGTATGTATTATATAATTGGAATACTTTATAAAGTGAATAAGGATCATATTACAATTAATTATAGTAGTGCACGCTGATAAGATTTATTTTTTTGGAACTCTTAATCTGAAGAGAAGGGACCGAAAAGAAAGTATTCTGGATCTTTTAGTCCTGACAGTAATTCTACTGTTTCCCACTACCACAATATTACAGTACAGTATATTTTCTCAACATACTGCTGACACAAAATGCCAAGTAATATTTCCACCATATTGCATAAAATACTTAGAATCATAGAATCATAGAATCGTTTAGGTTGGAAAAGACCTTTAAGATCATCCAGTCCAACCATTAACCTACACTACCAAGCCCACCTAAACCAATCAAGGGCAGACTAGACTAAACCATGTCCCGAAGTGCCACATCTACCCGTTTTTTGAACACTTCCAGGGATGGTGACTCCACCACCTCTCTGGGCAGCCTGTTCCAATGCCTGACCACCCTTTCCGTAAAGAAATTTTTCCTAATTTCCAGTCTAAACCTCCCCTGGCGCAGCTTGAGCCCATTTCCTCTCATCCTATCGCTAGCTACATGGGAGAAGAGACCAACACCCACCTCACTACAACCTCCTTTCAGGGAGTTGTAGAGAGCGATAAGGTCTCCCCTCAGCCTCCTCTTCTCCAGGCTAAACAACCCCAGTTCCCTCAGCCGCTCCTCATAAGCCCTATGCTCCAGACCCTTCACCAGCCTTGTTGCCCTTCTCTGGACACGCTCCAGCTCCTCAATGTCTTTCTTGTAGTGAGGGGCCCAAAACTGGACACAGTATTCCAGGTGCGGCTTCACCGGTGCCGAGTACAGGGGCACAATCACCTCCCTGCTCCTGCTGGCCACACCATTCCTGATACAAGCCAGGATGCTGTTGGCCTTCTTGGCCACCTGGGCACACTGCTGCCTCATGTTCAGCCTGCTGTCGACCAACACCCCCAGGTCCTTTTCGGCCAGGCAGCTTTCCAGCCACTCTTCCCCAAGCCTGTAGCGTTGCATGGGGTTGTTGTGACCCAAGTGCAGGACCCGGCACTTGGCCTTGTTGAACCTCATACAGTTGGCCTGGGCCCATTGTTGCAGCCTGTCCAGGTCCCTCTGCAGGGCCATCCTACCCTCCAGCAGATCGACACTCCCACCCAATTTGGTGTTGTCTGCCAACTTACTGAGGTATCATAGAAAAATGGAAAAAACATTCATCAAGGAATGGCTGCACAAAAGTATCTCAAAGATGTTACAGATTGCAGTAAATTACCCATTACCATTACAAGAAAATAAATGCATTTGCCATAATATAAAAATGCAGCAAACTTTCTGCATATTAATAATTCAAAACAAAATATGTCTTAATTATATAAATCAAAATTCTGTCATTTTTAAATAAAGAATACATATATTTAGAGCTATGACCACTGAGAAAGATGAAAAATAAATTATGCAAATGCTTCAAAGATGTATAACCTGATTTTGCTCCAGGGCACCAACACTGATCCACAAGCTGAAAATTTTTCCTTGAGCTGAATTATTCTCAATTTTATTGTTTCAAGATATTCTGCACATTTTTTTTTTTGAAGTATGTGAAGCTGGAACCCGTCCAAAGAAGGACAGAGATCTATCCAGACCTTGGTTTTGTTCTTGAATGGCTCATTTTAATTCTATGACATCGTAACAGTACGTTTTTATGTCCCTATATAAATCCCTGATTGTAGCATCTCCAGATCATGTGACAGGTGAAAAGGAACCATTTGATTTGAAGGCTGAACACAGAGGTTGAATGGGATTTTTAAATTTCCTTGAAGCACAGGTTGTTGTCTTTCTTCTGAATGAAAGCAACTAGCCTGATAAGAAGCAAATCAGCTGGACAAGCAGAGGATTGTTAACACCTCAAGATGGGCAGTGGAGCCAGTTCTGAGAGCAAGGAGCTGGCCAGGAGATCCAGAGAACTGGAAAAGAAACTCCAGGCAGATGCAGAGAGGGAAGCCAGGACAGTCAAACTGCTACTATTGGGTAAATAGAATAAAAATGTTCACAATGCTTTTCCATTGATTGGTTATTTTGTTCTGGAATTACATTTCAGTACAGCGAATTTCCCACCTCTCACTATTTTATTTGAAGAAGACAATCCTGTAATACATGCACAAAATGTTTTCTAGTTGTGAACACTCATGAAGCAACCGATTAAGTCACAAGGAGCAGGCTGGAAATGGCCATGTCACTGCATGTATTCAATTTTAAATACTATAAATCCTTGACTTTGAAAAGATTTGAGAAATGAGTACCTACTTTTAGAATAAATGTTATGATGCTTACTTACACAGAATGTAGCACAGACATCCTTTTTTTTTCATGGATCTATATGCATTCATTTGCAGGATTAAGTGAGATAATTGGTTAGGTAGAAAATCCACAGGTGTCACAAGGTATTGATATTGGTTATTTTCCAAACTGTTGCACTTCATTTTTACAGAAGCAGAAAGTGACTTAGAAGGGCTTTTTTCGATGTATAAAAATGATATTGTGGTGAGTGGAATGGAAGGTAATGAAATGAGATGAATACAGATAAATGTTCTTACAGACTACTACTTCTAATCCACATTATGATCAATTTATGAACAGCCAGTGGGTGTAATGGTGAAAGAAAAATTATTTTTTTCCTGATAAAGCTTTATTCTTCTCTCTTTTTTCCCATGGTAGTGCATAGCCTACAAGAAATATCCAAGAGTACAATAACACTGCCACCATCTTAATATTTTTCTTCTAACAGTATGATGCCTGCTATGACAGTTTACACTGGTTTCACCAAATGAATAGAAAACCAGCCTTTGATCATTGAAATGTTTCTATTTTTTCTCCTTTGTAACCACAATGCTTACAAATGCTTTTAAACTGCCATTTATTCAGACTTAGCTAGATCCCTTCAATAAAGTAAATCGGCTTAACTCTGTTGTTTTGTATCCTATGCAAAAAGTCTATTTTTACCTGCTGAGAATCTAACTATTATTATTAATAAAGAGAAAAACACAACCATGCAGGTTTCTCAAATAATAATAGGAAAGTAGCAGTCTGATACACTTTATGTACCATCAGTATTCAGATTGCAGTTTACGAAGCTTTTCAGTCCAGTGGAGAATACATAGATTTTCTGTGCCACATTAACACAAAATATTGCCCCTACTGAGACAAGCTTGAGTTGGTCAAAAACCAGAATAATACTTTCATTTAAACTTTCATAAAGCTTCAATACTTTCTGTATACTCTTACAAAAAGGAATTGGCGTATTGAGTTAGAACCAGGGTCCATCTACTCCAGCATCCTGTCATTTCTGGCCTTATCCAACACTGATACATGAGGAAGATGTAAGAAATCCTTTAAGAGAAATTTATAGGATAAAGAGGAATTTATAAGATAAAGAGGAATTTATAAGATAAGCAGTTTCATGACATATCTTCAAGCTTTCATATCTTGCCAGTAGTACTGGAGGCTGTCTTACACTAGGACACAAACTAACTTACCCCTCCCAGAACAAATGTATGTGTTTGGTATTAAGAACTTCGGTTTTTAATGTTTTCCAATATATATAATCAGTCTTTTTCTGACAATATTAATATCCCATTCTCAAGATAACTTTAGTAAAATACTTTGAGATTAATTGCAAGCCAAATGAAAAAGACTTGTAGTTCATTTATTTAAAATCTGAACATATTTCAGTTTCATCAACTATACAAGCACTCTTTTCATGACACAAGATGATCATCAGAATCTGAAATACTTTTGCTGAAGTATTCTTCATAGTTTATATTTCTATAGTATCTTCCTTTATTTGTGTCACATGATAAAGATTCAAATTTGTCAGTGGGTAATGTTTTGGAAGATTTTTTTCTCCTGGGAACTGTTATGTCAAGTCACAAGGAACCAAGGACTTGGTAAAACAAACACGTTGAGGGAAAAAAAAAAGATTATAGACTTAACAGCTTGTATTTCCTTGTTCTTAAAAAAGCAAGAGGTGAATAAAAGGTGAGTCTGTTTTGAGCCTATTGCACAGCTAGAGTGAAAGCGTCTCTTGAACACCTGGAATCACAGCTGCTGAAACAACATGTATAAGGGGCATAATATAGCCCCTTCCATAGTCAACCTGTGAAATGGCCAGATAGGAGAGGATTAAATCTACTATGTTCAGATCTGGGCCTGTAATCTTTCCATACCTCTGAGGTGATCTCAGAAATTATTCAAATTCTACACTTCATAAATCAAGGGCAGCTCCATTCAAGCCAACCAGCCTAGTCTATCCTAGTCCTAGGTTTCTGTTCATTCAGACCATATGTTGCCTCTACATTACAGACTAGATGTCACCATTGTTTCTTTCGCAGTAGGCAGATTAGAAGAAAATACTCAGAAAAAAATGGATATGTATATCGTAAGTTTTTCAGTGTGATCATCATGCTTTTACACTTAATATGTAAAAAAAAAGTATTCTGACCATTTCCTGAGAGTATTAAATATCTAGTCTGGCCTCTCTGCGTCCTCCAACAGGTCCCTTTACAAAAATGAAATCATATCCAGAAACCAAAGACACCACATTTGTTTATGTTAAGTTCCATGATCTGGGCAAACACATTATCTGTGTTGAGGTGATAACTTACAGTTTCTATGACATGCACATAAAAACTTCACATATAAACTAGGGGAGGTGGAAAATTATGTCACTTTCTGCCATTCTTCACAAGTTGACCAGGAGCCAGGAAGGTTAAGTTCTCTGTGCCAGATGTTCCTATGTTCTCAAGGCCATCCCACCCCCGCACCTTGTCCACAAACCTAGCCTCTAAATATACTTAAAAAAAAAAATCAGATTGTTTTATGAGTCTGGAACAAACTCCAAGGTGAAAGTTCCTTTGTATCAGAGCCATATCTTGCCTACCATATCACATGCAGTTTATATACTTTGTAGGAGGCCAGCTTGCAATTTACATGTCTGCAAAGTACAGCACACATCTGAAATGTGGCCAAAACAGCTGATGCTCCCAGTGACGTATCACAGAAATAAGAACTTAGGTTCAGTTTAAATGATCATTGAACTTTGAACTTATTTCTTTTCAAAGTATTCCTCCATGGCCTCATTGTCTACAGTTTTCAGTGGCAGGACAAAACTCACCCTCATTTGAGCTGGTCATACTCAGCTCACTTTACTGAGAAATACTCGCTTTTAGAGCAAAACTCACTCCATTTAATTTAAACATCTGCTTCGGGGTGACAAAAATTTAAGCGGTTTGTTTGTTTTAGTTTTAGTAGCAAATATTTGTCTTCACTGACTATAAGAGGTCTCTGGTAAGTAGTCTGAATGTAGAAGTTTATAGTATAGACATTTAAAACCAGTTAAATGAATCAGTTACTACCATACTGAAGTCAGGTTTAAGTTTCTGTTATTAACACCTGCACTGGAAGGAAAGACTTGAGCACAAAGATGGCCCAATAATCCTAGTGACTAGAATACACTGATTTTCTTTTTTTTGGGGGGTAGGGCAGCATTTAAGGACCTTATTCCCTCAAGAAGGTTAGATCTTAGATCTTTTCTCTAGTTTCTTTCTCCCATAGAGAAAGTTTGTTCAGTTTAGGAAAAGGACCAGAAAGATATAATTTCCGTCCTAGTTTACAGTTTCCAGAGCTCTGAATGGCACAGACAAGGCTCAGGCAGAGGTGTGTAACCTTTTCTCATTTTAATTTGAAGATTTTCTTTTCCTGCTTTTTACTGTTTTATGTCATTGTCAGTGGCTTTTGTGACAGGTTTCAAACAAAATATTCAGGCAGCAGGTTTTTAAAATTTCTTACCTTTACTTCTGGAAACTTTCCTAAACCAAACCTTTGCTTCTGCATAAATAATAACTGTAAAGAGATAACAGCTCTTGCTTTGAGACACAAAAGCAGCTTAATGTATGAAAAGAACCTTCTTCAACAGATCAGCAGATGCTAACCTTGAAAGGGGTGTGTACTCTCCCCAGTTTCCACAACCATTCAAACAAATTCTGCTTAGAAAGCCAGTAATGTCAAGTTACAGCTGAGTTCCTGGGTTCTGTTCTCCTTTGAATTTGAGAGATTCTCACCGGCTTTCAAGCTGCCTCCAGTTTTTTCTCTATTTCTGCTCTGTCTATATGCCTTGGTGGCCTGCAGGGAAGAGGTCAGGCAGTCCCAGAGCAGCAGGACGATTCACGTCAGGCCGCCGGTGGACGGCTCCTCTGCAGCTCGGTGCCTGCAGCCATGCCACACGGCGCTTCTTGAGTCTCCTCTGCAGCCCCAGCGTGCCCAGAAACACGATGGGCTTGGGATGGGAGGGGTGCAGTTTGAAATATCCAGAACAAGAAGGGAGGCAGGTCACAGCCTGCCAGACTGCTGTGTGTACAGCCCATGCTGAAGGTGAATGTGGCATGCCCCAGGGCATGGTGAAAGTGATCTCTGGGAAGAAGCATGGGAGCAAACTTCCATCAGCCCTACTGGCAGCGGGGACAACTTTCAGCTCCCAGAAGTGGTGCCAGAGTTTCAGGCATTGACCCAGATCTCTGTGCCTTTGCTTTCTGTGCCTTTATCCATCTCAAGGAAACTTGGCATCCAGAGGTAGACAAATCAGAGGTAAATTTGAAAAAGCAAGATCTTAAATACGTGAAATGCAAAATACAGGCTATGGCTATTATCCCTGGTCCCTATCAGGCTGAGCTATAAATCTTCAGTGACAGAGAGTTTTTTTCAAAAGCCAGTTAAACCTTCCAAGCTTCAGAACAGGACTAAGTTTGGCCTAAGTTCTCAACTTTTATTCAGAAAATCTGGGCTCGATTATAATTGGCCTTTTCACTGCCTCCTAAAGGGAAGCTGCCTTCAGATCCCCGCGCAGTCATGTAAGGGCTATCACGATGCACTCTTGCTGCTGTTTCTGTGAGCGGAAGGCTACTGCAGCAGGTGGAAACACAGCCCTGTCCCTGCTCTCCCATCCCGGGGTCCTGGCTGGAGGAGCAGGCTGCACAGGACGGGGAAGGAAGAAAGGAACCAGGTGCAAAGTAAATTGTTTCTGACCCACTTCTTGGGGTGCAAATGGTGCTATGACTAACACGGTACTCTGCAGTGAAGCCAAAGTCTGAGAGTCATCTGTTGTTTAGATAAAGACATTACTGGATCATAAATTAAAGATGAGCAGAGGTAGAAAAATGTACTCAAAAGGTACAAATTATGCCTCCCACCCTATTTTAACTTTGCCTTTCAGATCTGGAAGAGAGGTTCATTTATGTATTATGCTTTCTGGCAACTTTCCATGAGGTGAATATATGAGTTCTCAGCACAGCCTGCTCTCTTCCCTACAAAAAGTGTAGCAAACACCACCTTGCTGACAGGGCTTTACCAAGTTCTTCAGAAGGGCATTGAAGGAATAATAGATGATCTATGGCAAATTTGCATTTTTTCCAAACTGTGGCAGGTGGCAGCATCAGCCCATTTTGCATAGGCTCATTTTTCTCTCGCACCTTCTGCCATTCACATTATGGCCTTTAGAAAATGTTTTGCGTATGGTTTGCTGTCTGTTGCGATTCATTTGAGTAAATTAATCCCTGTCATTTAAATGTTATTAGCTTTATAAAATCTGTTTGGAAAGTCTGTAATCAGTTTGTTCCATTCACTGAGAAGCCCTCAGTTAAAATAGCTATGCCCCAGATTTCCTCTTTTGTCAAAAGTGTTTGACGCCGTCCAGTGAGGTAAATGATAATCTGCAAAAAGAAAAGCAGTGATGAATCCTGTCCCATGGATTTGCAATCAAAATGAAATCCTCTCTTCAGGTGCTTTCAAAATCTGGCTCTTGTTTGGCTCTTGTTCTTGCCAAGCCTCACCACTGATGATAGTCACTCACACCGATTTCCAATGAAGAAGGTCTGCATTGCGATTACTCACTTTGCATGAGCTAAGAAGGGCAAATTAATTGTACATAATCTGACCAAACCTATGCCTTAGTTCTGCAATTGGCTGTGCAAGCAAATGCCTGTACCTCCCCGCCAGCTATGGGGTTTTCCTGCAGGATCATTCCCAAGCTGGTTCTGTTGCATTGCTCTGCAGGTTTCCCACTTCCAGCCACACAACTTCATAGCAGACCACAGGGCTGAGGAACTGGCAAAACACCAGCGTCAATAAATTTGCTCATGTGCTGCCAGTGCATCATGAGCTAGACCACATGCAAGTCTCCACGCTCTGTTTTTCCAGTTGCTCAAGGAGGCTGGTTGAAGAGCATGGAACTGTATGGTTTGGCTTGCAAAAGGTCATGGTGCTTGTTAAATGAGCAGCTACAAATCGTGCAATGAAGGGACACTGTCAGAAGCTGTAGTTTGTTCACGTCTTTCTGCCCATCTGGTGGGGGTGAAATCAAAATATGACCTATATTTTATTTCCTTGATAATTAAAGTCTCTATTTTTCTCTTAATTGATTGAATGTTCCTTTCTTTTTAAATGTCCCTTTCCTTTTCAAAATTAATGCTTTTACCAAGATTTCATTCTTTTTAAGTCTGAATGGACACTAGTAAGGGTTATAGTTAGTACAACAGTGATCTAAAACATCTGCATGTCTCTTCATAGATACAAAATTCTGTGTTGCAGAGAGTTATTTTTAATACTTGGTACTTATTCATGTATCAATCACATCTTCTCAACATTCCCCTTCTGCAGGTGCTGGAGAGTCGGGAAAAAGCACTATTGTAAAGCAAATGAAGTAAGTATATGAATATTCATATCAGCTGTTGAATCTGGTATTTGTAGTATAAGCTATATAGCTAATGTCTTATTGCAATATTTATGCTTATTTGAATAAGATGCAAAGAAACATAATTCAAATCAAGTTCTCATTCAACCACATAAAGAAAAATATGAAGTGGCTAAGACACACAGCTGGATTGCTAATCAAATCTGTCTGATCAAATCATGCACTGGTCCAACTTCTCCACAAAGACCGGAGAAGCTTTTTCATCAGTTTTAGTACAGTTACAGTACTGTAGTGACAACACAAACGTATAAGACAACCAGCCGTGGTAGATTCACCTAGCCTAGTATCCTGTCTCCTGCAGTAGCGAATGAAGGATGTTTCCAGAAGATCATCAAACCAGACAAGCAAACACATAGTAATATTCACGCTGGATACCCTGATAGTATCTGATGATCTGTGACTCAGGCACCATCCTGAACCAGAGATGGTACCACTGTGTTTAATAAGTCTTGGTTAATTCATGCCTACATTTCTCCTGAATCTTTTTTTGAACCAATGTAAACTAATATCATCCACAATATTCTACAGCAAGTCATTCCACAGTTTAATTACATATGATGTGAATCATCTGCCTTTGTTCAATTTTAATTTGGTCCCTACTAATTTAATTTGATTTCACTGTATTGCGAGAAAATATTGAAGTATTTACATTGTATAATAGTGCAAAGTTTTGTTGGATTTTTTTTCCCCCCCAAACTGTGCCTATGTAGATCATTCTTGGTCTCCACAGACTTATTTCAGGTCCTGCCAGAGGTCAGAAAGGTTGTTCTCAGGTCTCCCACAGGCCAGGTGAGAACATATTTAGCCACCAGCCTACACAGTGAGCAGCTGCTACACATCATCTAGCATGGGTAGGGACAGTCACGAGAACCGCTTTTAGCAAGAAAAGCATCAACCCAAAAAGTTTTCATACAGTAGTCAAGCTGGGAAAAAACAAACTCAAATGCAGAAACCCCTGCTCAAACTTGGACTGAGTAACTGGTTAGGAAGATCTTGTGACTGCACGATAAATCTACTACAGGAATACTTGTAGATGTTTGTTCAAAGTGCACATGGTGCCACACAGATTGAAGTCAGTAGCTTTATTTCCCCTAGCTTCAGAGGAAGGTCAAATTTGTGTGTGTGTGTGTGTCCCCATTTACAATTTACTATCACAATATTTTCACATATAGTAAACCAGTCTAAAACTAAATCCATTCATGTTATTCTTCTAAGGGTAGCCAAAATACCAGTCATGTATCTGGTTTAAACAGATAATCCACCTGAGTTCAAGAGATCATACTTACACAGGCAGCAAAAATCCTCCTTTGCCCTGTAACTTGCTAAAATATTGCTGTTGTATCTAGCCTTATTTTAATAGACAGTGTCCAGGTTTGCTTCCTAGACCTGTCTAAATACAGAAAAAAATTACACAGGAATTGCAACTGTTTAGACATGTCCCCACTTTGTAAGTACCAATCTCTTCCTGTGTAAAAATCAAGCAGACTGTTTTACGACATCAGTAATACTATTCTGAATTTAAGTTGTCCTACTTCATATATTTGCCAATGCATTTTAAAGAGTGAAGAAAAGAATTTTATGTCATAAGAGCAATTTTCTACTAGTTATGCAGCTCATTTTTTAATAAGACATATTCAGAACCATCCATCAAATACTTTGCTAACTTTTTTGTTCCAGTTAAATGACGGATAATTTTATTTCTGTTTTGAGTTCCAATCAGGGACCCTCCTTATTCAGCAAACCACTGAAATGTATTGTGCTGAAAGCTTCCCCAAGCAGAAGCAGATTAAAGATGTTCCTCTGAATTGAGCACTTTAGGAAGGCTGACAACCGTTAACAGCATCGAGAAGGGGGTAAAAAACTGCAAAGCTGAGAGTTATCTTTAAAGCTCTGTGCATTTATGAGCTGTCAACCTGATCACAAATTATGAATTATTTTACAAGAAAACTGTTCATGAAAATTATCATTTTTCATATAAAATGTCATCTTTCTGTCACAACCAAGGACTTTTTTTAAAAAAAAAGGGGGTTTTTTCAGTAAAAAAAACAATTTCAGTTATCAATTTTCTCATAACATTTTCTAGAGAAGACTGATAGCTGCTTACAAAAGAAATAATTTTTCTGAAAATACAATTTTCCACCAAAATCAGGGCAATTTTACTCCTATTAACATAATTTTCTAATTCATAAACCTCATTCTTTCCAGACTGAATATTTCAATCAAATTTAAATCCTTCCACTAAGCTTTGCAAAAATATTTTCTGATGCTCAAAATATAGATATGCTGCAAGGCCCTAAAAAGGCTAGGAAGGTTAAGACGGATAACTAAAAAGGAAAAAGAAATAAGCTGCTCAGGAGCTCTGTGCTTCTGACTAGGTCATTGCCAATGTGTGATCTAACCTTTTTAAAACCAGGTTCAGTATTTCTGTGCTATGCCCTAAGTTAGCAGTACAAACCTACTACAAACAATTCAGCAAATGAAAAGCAGGAAACAAAATATTTGGTAACTCATCATGCCTGTTGAGATTGAATCAACTCCACCTATCTGGTGAGAAGCCCTCCTCGTGTGGAAAAAACCCAAGAGACTAACTTTTTTCCTCCAACAGAAAAAAAATGTAGATATTATGACTGGTAGCCTAACATCTCATGCCTTCAGCATCCTGCATTTATTTTTTAAAGGTTGTTTATTTTTGCAAGGAGGATCAGGGAACAAAATTTTCCATTTGCTAAAAATGTTCCTTCTGGCCATACAAGATGTCAGCCTGTTTTACAATCCTCCCTTAAGAATGACAAATCTTTAATAAAAGCAGCAAAATTCACTACTGATTTAACAGGCTGGCTAACATACCTTCCAGAGGACATAAATATATTATTAAAAAAAACCCAAAACCCACAAACAAAACAAACAGCAAAAACCATGAAAGCCCCAAGCAAACCCAAGGTTTCTTTCTGTAATTACAGAATCTAGTTTTATTTCAGAATCTTATATTTTCTTCCTCCCTTTGTTCTTCAGAGGGAAAGCATGAAAACAACATATGAAATAGCCATTTGTGGACTGTGTTAGGGCCTTTTCTTCTCTCTCGTCCCAGATTTTTGCAGCCACAGGCAAAACACCCATCTTCTCCAGAAATCCTGTTACAGGCACTGCTGTGAGACACACAAAATAGTTAAACCAAGTTCATGTACCTCATGGGGTTTGAGTTTCTATGTATTTCAGTCCATTATTTATAGAAAAGCTGCTGCTTTCACAGGTATTAAAGGTAAGAGTGAGAAGAATATGCTTAAATACCAGTGCAAGGTTCAACACTGACGGCAGCTGAAATTATTTGCTGTTAAAGGTGATCTGACCCATTAACGGAGGCCACCTACACCAGTGGGGAGCACTGGGCTCCATAGCACTTCACACACAGGACATTGTTTAGGCCATCCCCAAGCAGCAATCCAGACTATCCAGTGGACTACCATGGAGCTACATTAGACACCATGAGGTGAATAAGCCTCTCTGAACAATTCTTATTATTTCATTCAAATCACTGCGTTGACACAGGGGTACATGGATATTTCAGTAGATGGCAAAAAAGGTTCACTATTATACCAGACTGCATAACACAGCTCCCCTTTTTCTTTCTCCCAAGTTCAATAGGTTTCCTTTGAATCTTGCAGATTCACTTGAATTCATCCTGAAAACAGCATTCAAAAAAACACAGCTTCAAAACAGAGTTTATAGATTTGCCTGGTCTAGAAGTGATTGGGGAAACATTTAGAGAACCCTTTTTTCCTGCAGATGATATTCATACAGACACAAGAATGCAACTTTTGAAATTTCTGACATCCATAAGTCAGAGAGATGTTAAGATATGTTCAATTGTGATCTGGGTTTTGTGTGTGTGTGCGTGAGTGAATTATTTTCTGACAGGGCTGACTTCTCCCCTTGAAGGGAAAGCGTCCCCAAGACACACCTATACTCATTCCGGGCTAACCTGTCAGATCCTTTCACATCACCCTTTTCTGCTTGTATAGCTCTGTCCAGATTGTATCTCTGTCCAGAGACAGGGAATGAATAACAAAGCCCAAACCCCAGAAATTATTTATTTAAAAACCTGGCCTTCTTCTCTGAACAACTGAGGTGAGGAAGAATAGAGCCTTGGTTACCAGCAGCAGCCAAAGCAGTTTGGTGTCTGTTCTTTGAGAGTACGTTATACCAAAATGGGTGAAGTTTTCATCCTTTTTCACAACTCACGGAAAAAGATGTCTCTGAGTCATGATATAATCTGCACACTGATCTTGGAGAACTTTAACCTCATGCCATTCTCCAGACAAGGAGGATTATGAAATTATAATCCCTCTGTCAGAATTAGATTAATTGAATTTGACTGCTAAGGTTCTTTGTCCTCTGCAATACAGGCCAAATCCTCTAGAGTAATGTGTATGTCCCCAATGCCTGTAGATAATAACAGTAATACCTTTCAATAACGAGAAATTTGAACCGATGTACAAAGAAATATTAAAGATTTTGTTTGTTTGTTTTCTTGAGGAAATACCTCACAGTCTAGAAATATTTTTTGTAATAATTTTCCTACTCTAGGTAAGATTCTGGATAAAAATGAGAATGATTAAACAAGCAATGTGACAGCCCATGATTAACATTGGAGATTCCAATAATAAAAGATTTGGGACCTATTTAACTTCACATAGTTGCAGAAACTGCTGTTTACCTGTTCCAGCAGAATAGGCGGATCAACCATTGATAAATGCTTTTCAAGGGCCAGATGGATTCAGTTCTTTCTCACGCTGAGCACAAAAGCATCTGATCCACCTTTTCATTACTTTTGTTTTCTTTAATGCATCCCATAAATCTATTGTTTTCTATTTTTGCACCAGGATCATCCATAAAGATGGTTTCACCTACGAGGAACGCATGGAGTTCAGACCTGTCATTTACAGTAACGCAGTGCAGTCTATCCTGTCTATCGTGAAAGCAATGACTAAGTTAGGAATCAGTTATGAAAACCCAGCTAGAATTGTGAGTATGATGCCCTTTCTCTTGAAATAGGCATTAGAATACATTTTTTTTGTAATATAATAGTAGAGACTAGTAGAACAAAGAGGGTTCAGTATTCACTTTATGACAGTGGACACTAAGTACTGCTTGAATTATACGTGACAAGATGTCCTTACTTATTTTTATTTTCTCAGGACTGATGCCTCAGGTCTAACCTTTGCATAAACTGCCATTTGGTTTGTTAGAAAAGAAATGTTCAACTTGCAAAGACACAAGAAAGAAAAAAAAGAGCTTTTTCTTAGCTGCTTAGTCAGTCACTTATCGCTATTGGGAAATGTATAAATAATTCCTTTTTATGAACAAACCTTGGGGCTCAGCCATGTAAGGAAGGGTTATCTAGACATGTTAGGAATATTTCAGTTTGGCATTGCTCCTGGAGCAGAGATGTCCCCATTGTATGGATGCAGCACTGGCACATTGGCACTGCAGACAAAAGGAGTCTGACCTTCCTGACACAGTTAGCAATCCCATGCACAAGCACACAGAGGAAAAGCCACAGTAAGAAGACCTGCTATCTTCTGGCAATCATGCTGGCTTTTCAGGGACAGAAATAAAGGAAAAACACACACTCTTCTTCTCAGTGCAATGATTTAGTCTATTGCCTGTAATTCAGACCTTGCTGAGAATTTCTCAAAGGCCTGTCAGAATATCAGCTGGTTCCAGTTTTGGCAAATTCTGCGTGTTACCTAGAGGTTTATCTTAGAGGGAATTACATCTGCTTATCTGAAAGAGCTTTTCTTATTCCAAAAGTCTACATTTCATTACCATGACATGTGGTACTTTGACCTAAAAAATGATAACCGAATGCTTCAGAGGTTATTAAAGCTCATACTGTCATTTACAAAATAGAAACTAAATGCTTTCTTCCTGTATTCTTTTAAGGGTCCATGAATGCAAGTCATTCAAAGAAACTTAACAGCGCCCAAAAGCAGCACACAGAAAATAGGCCCATGTGAATATGCTGCAACTTGGCCCATCTCCTCGATTGTGATAGACACGTGTACTGCATAAGGACCCATCTACCAGTCTATGTGGCCTAGGACAGGTGAACTTTGCAGCACCTAGCCACAGGTCCTGGCTCAGCCTCTAATGTCCACTACATGGTCCAGACTCTGTTTGCCATCTAATTGAGACATGTTCTGCCTGTGCCCCAGTACTTCAGCCTCTTTTCTCAGCCCTGCCAAACTTTCTGAGAGGTTTATACACGTTCACTCATCATCTGTCATCTATGCCAGTTTCATAGACATGATTTTCAAGGGGTTTCACAGCCTGGGGAACTGGGCATTGAAAATTTTTGTTAAATAGCCCAATTCATTTCTTAGCATTATACATAACCAAATGCAGAAAATACAGCTTTTATAACTTTATCATTTATAGCACAGTAATCCCACTCTTACTGTCATTGGCAGAATAGGCCTCTAGGAATATATTTGAATACACCTGTATAAAATATTTGCAGTGCCTGCCTTATTTTCCTCCCGAACTATGTAAGAGCAACCTGGATGTGAGTTTTAAAGAAAACAGAAATTTTGGTCACATTTATTTGAATCGCCACTAAACATTGCCCTTTCTTTGAGAAACAAACTTAGCTTACATTTTCTGTAAAATCATAAGCCATTTATAAGCTTGACTTGTTTTGATATAAGCTTTGATTTCAGCTAGACTTTGTTCTTGCTGTGTTCTGGTCCAGTTTTAGCTGCTTAAAGTCATCTAGCCCAAAGACTGGGCTTATCTTGGGCCTGAAAGCCATGGGTTATCCATGTTCCAGGACTGCCTGCAAACACCTCTTAGTGGTCCTGAAAGTGCCATAATTTTGAACATCTGTTCTGGGGAGAGAGGTATTTTTTTTCTTCCTAAAACGCCATTGCAATCTACTTTTAATAAGAAAATAAACTGAAGTCTGTCTAAATGCCAGAGAGAAACAAAATATTATATAAATCAGGGTTATGATAAACTGAATCTGCTGCTATCGTCCTTTTTTATGTGAGCATCAAAATCCACATTTGCCACCTTTTGTGTAATAATCAATGAACATTTAACCGTACACATGGACGCACTGAGCTCAAGGCTTCTCATTGTAGGCTATTCAACCAATAAATCCAACACTGTAGGAGGATAGCTATAATTATTAAATGATATGTGATATCTCAAAGGAGACAACATTCCAACTCTTATCTTGAAGCTGAACAAGTGTGCGTCCTGGAGAGCAGCCCTGGAGACAAATGAGGGGCACCCATGGGAAAGCATGACTCAGTTCTGCTGATCCCAGTACTGAGCAAGAGGATGGGGGTGTAAATTGAGCCAGCGTTGTTTAATATAGAAGGGCAATTGTATGACTGTCCTCCTTCCTCTTTCAAATGAAGGCGATTCTCTAGTGGTTATTTCTCCTTTTTTTTTCTTTTTCTCCATGCAAAGTACATTTCCCCATATTTTAGAAAACCTGCAGTGTTTTATTTTTGATGAGTCTCTGGCTTTTACAAAGTTTCCATAGACTGCAATTTCTATTGAGACATAGAGTACATTCCTAAAATAAATTTGTTATAAATTATAGTGAAGATGCTTTCTATTTTTTAATCAAACATAATCCCTGCCAAAACAGTGTCTGTCAGAATCCATTTATACTTTTGCAACTATTGACTGCAAGTCACTTCAATTGTCTACTTATACGGCTAGGAAGGAATTGTATTCTATAATTATCCACTGCTGTGACAGTGTATCAAATGACCCTATTTTAATCATGTTCTTTATTTACTGTACATTCCTAAGCTGTTAACTACTGAAAAGAAATATTTTTAATGTAATAGATTACTCAAAGTCTTTTTTGATTGACTGCAAAAGGAAGAAATTACAGAATAATACATTTAAAATATTTGGAACTTTATTCAGTTACACATTTCTTCTTCCCCAAATAAAAAAATACATGGAAATGCATTCACTAGTTATATTCACTTTGCCACATTTCTCACTGTGGCCTAAAGCTAGAAAGTTTTTCTTCCAGATACCTTCAAAAACATACTTAGCTATATATTTCTGCTTTGATGCAATTATGTTTAAGCTTTAAATACCCCTTTTAATTTACTTTTTGATACTGCAGTATTCTCTCTTACAATAAAAGCCTTCCTTCCACGTTGGAAGGTGTTTGTGAACACCTCCACTGTCCTGGTTTCAGCTGGGATAGAGTTAATTTTCTTCCTAGTAGCTGGCATAGTGCTGTGTTTTGGATTTAGTAGGAGAATAATGCTGATAACACACCGATGGTTTAGTTGTTGCTAAGTACTGCTTATGCTAGTCAAGGACTTTTCAGCTTCCCAAGCTCTGCCAGGTGCACAAGAAGCTGGGAGGGGGCACAGCCAGGACAGCTGACCCAAACTGGCCAAAGGGCTATTCCATACCATATGGCGTCATGCTCAGTATAGAAACTGGATCGCTGCTCGGGGACGGGCTGGGCATCGGTCGGCGGGTGGTGAGCAATTGCATTGTGCATCACTTGCTTTGTATATTATTATTATTATCGTTATCATTATTATATTGTTATTATTATCATTACTATTTTACTTTATTTCAATTACTAAGCTGTTCTTCTCTCAACCCAGGAGTGTTTCTCACTCTTACTCCTCTGATTCTCTCCCCCATCCCACTGGGGCAGGGGGAGTGAGCGAGTGGCTGCGTGGTGCTTAGTTGCTGGCTGGAGTTAAACCACAACATACAGGAAGATGAAACTGAGCCCTTGTATGAACAAAACAAAACAATAAAAAGAGGAAGACTGTGTATCATGATTTAAGTCTAACCTTGGCACTAATTAAAGGGCAGTGAGCTTGTAAAAGGATGCTTACATGCACAGGCGAGTACAGCCACCTGGAAAAATCAGTGAAAAGGAGAAATTTTGCCCTTGCAACTCATTGTAAACAAAGCACATCTTCAAGGAGGTGGAGGGACACAGTGCGCTTGCACAATATTTACTGAAATTTCTCTTTAGGAAGATGAAAGGAAGCTGTGTGCCATGGCAAAAGCTCTGGAGGATGGCGACATGTCTTCTGAATTGGTTGAACTCATCAGACAACTGTGGAGCGACAGTGGGACCCAGGCCTGCTTCGCAAGGGCAGCGGAGTACCAGCTCAATGACTCGGCAGCCTAGTAGGTGACACCAGCTGCAGGTGCTGAACAGCTGGCTGTTACCGTAACAGACAGCGTAGGAAGGCTTGCGACAAGAATCCTCCTTCGTGCAGAACAGCCTATGAAAATTATTGCTCATTAACCTGAAAAAGAATGAGGTTTTTTTGCTAATGTTTATAATACATTAGAAATGTTTAACTGAAGGAAACATGAAAACAAGGAACAATCTGTTTCTGTGAGACTGTTTAAACTGTTAAAAAAAAAAAAAAGTCTATTTTCTTTTTAGGTAATTCTAAGATTGACAAAATGAGGGAAAAGGTGAATTGAAACAGCTTAGGTTTTACCTAGAGTTGTACTTTGAATGTCTAAATTTCAAGTTGCTAAACAGAAGTCTGGAGAAAACCATAAAAAGTTTTCTCTAAACTAATCTGGCTGCACGGACAGCTGTTTGCCAAGCCGTTACGGTCTCAGCATCCAGCTGCTCTTGGCCAGTAGTGCTGCGGCCACTCTCCAAGCTGACAGCCCCAGTTCCCTTCCTGTGGCCTGGGAGGTGGCAGGCACATAAGCAGGACACTAGGGCTGCTCAGCTCCGACTCCACAAAGGGTCAGCAATCAGCTGAAGTACATCTCCTAGCTTAGATACAGTCAGTAAGCTCAGACTCTTCAGGAGTCCCTGCTTGCTTTGGTTCTACAGCTGTTCTTGCAGGCTGCAGTGGTCCTGTTCTGCTGTCTTCTCCCTAAGGTCATACAAGACCCAGAAGGGCGGTGTCACCTGGGCTGGAGTTTTCCTAGAGTGTATAAGTCTGACTCTAGACCTGGGGCAGAGGGTTGTTCCAGCTGAGGTCCATCTTCCAAGGTCTGCAGCTGGAGGTTTCTCTGCTCCTGCAGCTCCTCCTACAGGCTGAGGGCACCTGCAGAGGGAAACCTCACCAGGTGTTGGGGTGTCCCTTCTACTCGGCAGGGAAAGGCATGATCCAAGTCTGGGCCAGGAGCCAGGCAAACTGAAGGCAGTAATGGGCAGTAATAGCTCACTAATTATAGATAGTAGAAGGGATGTATATCAAATTATTAAAAATTCTTCATCTCTTTGTATCTTCAAAACATGAAGACCTTTCTGCGAGATACCTAAACCAAGAAAATATTGTCTGTGTTGATTTGTGCCTGATTTGGCAACAACTACAGAGCAATCTTTTGTTTCCTAACATATCCTTTCCGACGGGCCACACTGCAGTTCCCAGCTGTAAAAGCCCCTAACAAGTCAGTCATCACACTTAAAAGGAAAAACACTTCTTGAAATTAAAAAAAAAAAACCCAAACAACAACAAAAAACCCTAATGCAAAAAAAAAAAAAAATTAATTGTTTACAAGCTAACATTCCAGCGTGTACACTATGCCTGGCAGGTTAGGTTTTGTTTCCTAAAAAGAAGATAGGACAGTCTCAAGTAATTCCCTCTCAGTGTTACGGGCTGTGTCATGTTTTAACCTGCAATAGGTTTCAGTATTTAAGGGAGCTAGTACAGACCGTAAAGGAGCCAATAATCATTATTTACTGCTAGAGTTACATTAAAAACAACAGTGATATGCTTTTCATCCGCTTCAACACTTCCGAAAATCCTAATCCTCTGTCTTCATTTTTAGGTACCTGATGCTTCTGAAAATCTAGCCTTTGGCTCTGAACCATTAAAATCAACTTAATTTTTGCCCTTGCTGCTGGGCTTCTAATGATCAGTTGAAAACCAGCTAGAGTCAATCAACCATCTATGCTACATTTCAACTTCTTTTAAAACCAAAACCCCGCTTCTCAGCTGCTGTGAATCAGCTCCTACATAAAGTATTGATTTATACTGTGTAAACTCTGACTTTCTGAGGTTATCTACTTTGAGTCTTTTCATTATTAATTTATGCTAATAAGTTTGATGACTGTCTTTCCTCTGTGTGTTTTAATTGAAAAAATGAGATCTTCTGAATAACAGAAAATCCCCTGTATGTCCAATTTGGCTGGAATTTCTTCCTTAGACTCACCTGGAATTAATCCTTTTTTAAGATGGAGTGATGGGTAAGGAAGGGGCAAAATCAGGATTATAAATCGTGACCTTAAATGTCATTGTACCGCTACCAGCAGTATATGGTGCTTCTTGCTTGCTCAGTTGTTTGCCTCTCAGGGTAGGATTTATGTCACCTAATTCAAGCCAAGGAAAGATTAGGCATTTAGACTAACCTAATAGTTTGTGTTCCCTCCTTTGGCAGCGGAGAGCTGGCCTGCAGAGTGTCCCCTAGGAGCTGCCTACAGCTCTAGGAAGAATCTGAAGATGCTTCCCTTGATCCATTAACTAGATAATTAACTTGGTCTAATTTTTTATGCAATTACAATTGGCTATGTTGAATTGAATTTAGGTATTTGTGACTAAGAACTATTAGATCTTTATAATGAATTTTATCTACAAGTGTTTATTTTAGTGCGTACATGCTTTATAAATTGCAAAATGTCTTTTGTTTCTGCCTTCCACAAAGGTGAGCTGAGATGAGTTTGCCTCAGGCCCTACTCAGAAAACCAGAGCTATATTACTTTTTTTTTAAAACAGATTGTTTCCTGGACTCAAATAATGGGCAGACATTGAATTACTCAGATCAATTTCAGCACTCCTTGCTGAGTGGATTCACTCTATTCAACTTAGAATAAGAAAATCCCATTTCCAAACATTACTTACAAATCTCCATATGGAAGATTCCAGCTTTTTTTAAATTAATTTTTTTTTTTTTATGGGTTCTTTTTACCTATAGATGTATTAAACATTGCAGACAAGGACAATGAGCTGTGAGGTTTGTTTTGGTAGCTGTCTGGTTAAACTTGAACAGCAGAACTTCATGCTGGGCAGACTTCGTGTTAGAGAAGAAAAAAAAAAGGCATGAAGCCTAATAAACATTAGAGAGACTGTGTTTTGTTTGTCAGAGACCAGAAGCTACAAATGGAAAGGTGCCAACTGGGACACAGAAAGCTTGAAAATGCTTCAACTATTGTATGTGGTTTCTTGCTTTTGGGCTTGTTCTTTATTTGAATATTAGTAATTACAAGGTAGGAAGCTACCCGGACATCACCTCTTCTTTTCCTTTTGTCAATTCATAACCTGTTTAAACAGATTCCTAGACCAGCCAGTAGAATTCATAGGCTCTGTCCAGCTGTGTGCCCCTGGAAGAGACAGGAGAAGGGTTGGTGATAGGACAAGAACAGGCTTCAAATTTCCGGTTTGAATTCTCATTTCATGCAGATTTTAGCTCTGTATGCCAGACATAAAACCAGATAATCCACTCTTTTCTAGGGGCTTGTGAGAATACTAACATAGGGGGTCCTCAGCTTCACTGAAGCTTCTGGTTTTGATTACAAAATAAGGGGTTTTAAATTATCATGTGCCTTCCTCTTGTAAACTGATAGGTCTGCAGGGAAAACAGCCCTTAAATGTGAATTCCTGCAAAATATTAAAACCTCACTTTCACTTAAGAAGGAAGATACTGTTACAACAGGTCTGATAGGCTGCAATAACTTCTAGTCAATCTGCTTGTGAAAGATGCTTGTGGTTCTTCCCCTGTGGTGTCAATTCCCATCTGCTGAAAGCAAATGGAGAAAACTCCTTTCCTGATAAGGTGGGGTTTTTAGCATCCTTGAGGAAAATAAGAGTTTTCCTGAACTGAAATTCTCGGAAAGATGTTTATTATATACAACTAATTACACTTCTATATACAAGAAAAAAAAAAGGAAAAAAAGAAACACCCTGGATTGTGGATCTAGGTTGTATAAAAACCAATAGTAATGTATTAAAATGTGTAATTTACATAAAATATTTAAAAGCTGTTCAATATGAAGTGATTATGTAATGTACATTTCACCTTTTGAATTTACCAATCACCATTTCTTTTTACTCTCCTCAGTTACCTCAATGATTTGAATAGGTTAGCAATGCCAGACTATGTGCCTAGTGAGCAAGATGTTTTGCGCTCCCGAGTGAAAACAACTGGGATTATAGAGACTCAGTTTTCTTTCAAGGATTTGAACTTCAGGTATGAAAGCCATATTTGACAGTTTTCTGTAGCTTTATCTTTCCTAAGTATTTTGTTCCAAAGGTATTGACCTATTACAATATTGGTAATCCTATTGTGATATCCTTGAATCCACTCTTATTTAATATTTTGAAACAGCCAAAAAAGCAAGATATTTTAGTACCAGTACTCCAACTTTAAGCATATAATGGATCATTAAGGGGTCTCAGAATATCAGGTTCTAAAAGGACATTTTTACATATGTAAGTGTCTAAAAAGGATTATTTGTATCTTGCCATTTGAATAATTGTTTGTGACATTTATGAAATTTGCCTACCTAAATATCCTTAACAGCATGCAAAACATTTGATGACTACTAATTTGCATGCACTCTCAACCTTTCACTCTCTTCTTTTGAGAATGGAAATAACTGCTCTTAACACTGGAATGCACTACAGTTGGCAAAAAAAAAAAAAAAAAAAATCTGTCCCATGGGAAATTTCACTATTAGCATGCATGCCTTCATGCTCATTTAAGGTGAAAAGCAAAATATACAGAAAAAAATCTTGAAAATAATATCTCTGAGAAATTTGACTGAAATTAATTGACACTTTCAGATACTCAAGTTTTTGTTATGCTTGGTGAACAAATTAAAAACATCTATTTCCACATGAAAATGTATTGGAATGAATTATGATAGTTTCAGTGTTCTATAATGCTTTTCTCTATGGCCTGAATTCCATTTAATTCTTAACTTAAAGGCTGGGGTGCATATTGAGGAATGTAGTCTAGACACGAAACTGTCTGTAGAGATAGACAGAAGTATAAAGGACCAGGATTATAACTTTTACATTTTTCATTGGACTTCTTTTCTTCTCCTCATGTGGCAGCTAAACATCCTTCAAGCCATCTATGCTACCACACAGATGCTTTGACACAATGGAGATTACATATACAAAATAAGATTCTGAAGTACATGCCCTACAAATAAATTATTATCACTTATTAATACACTGATCGCTCATGAAAATGCAGCACTTACCCACAAACACTACGGTGCAATGTCACAGCCATCATCTTCTTTTTCTCTGATTAACGTATTTCCAGACAGCTTTGTACATTGGAAATCCGAGCACCTTCAGTTACAAGCACAGTTTATGCAAGAAATAAAAAACAAAATCAGAGTGAAGAAAGAAATTATTGGAATGCAAACCCTCTTTGACATGAATGCTACTAGTCCTGATATTAGAACATCAGAATTGGTGTCTAGGTCCAACTGAAATGCAACACAACTGAGAACTAAGTTACCTGAGTGTCTGTAAACAAGAGGAAGGCTACTAATGCCACCACAAACACAAAAAACCACTGTGCTTAGCCTCTGCTATGCATCACAGTAGTGTTATGCGAGTAAATTCATTGGTGGTTTTAAGCACTTAAGTAATATGAGGTAAAAGCACTACAAAACAGTCTGAGGGTTTTGAGCTGCTATAGGGATGCAGAGCAGCTATAAATCCATCTTAACCAGCCAGTTACTGCTACTTTGCATTGCCAGAGCAATGCAAAACAGCTGGGGGATCCTGATGACTCTGCACTTAGTTTGGTAAGTACCACAGAAACATCTATAAAGAGAGGAACACTTCCACATTCAGAGTGAGTTTTGGTTGATGTACTTAGATGAGGCTTGGGGTCACAAGCCATACATGGATAAAAAGAAAACCATGAACAGATGCCTCATTCACTAAACACTTGTCCCTCTTCTGAACTGAATGAGGCAGAAAACATTTTGTAGCTGTGCAGTAAAAGTCTAAATCCCCGTAGTGCTCCAGGGAACTGCATTACAGCTGCACAGACAACACCTCTTGTTATTTGCTATCTTCTTAGTGGTTACTTTGTTTGCTTAGTGTAATTTAGCTTTTTTGTGCTCTTCAATTTATTTCACTAATGTTGACTTTGACTTCCAGAGCTCAGAACATACTTAAATATGTTTAAAGGAAGGTCTGATCTTCATAGGTCCTCTCCTGCTGTTGTTTCCATTGATGTGCTAGGAAGAGTTTGACTGAAATCAGGCAAGCTTTATTTTAGTCTTCATGTCTCACTATATGTACCATTAGGAAAAATGAATATACAGCTAGTCCCATATCTGTAGCTAAGTTTTCCAAGAGCAGTGCTGGGAAAATATAGAGCTTTCAAGACTAACTTTGGCTGTCTTGGTAAAAGAAGAAGAAATACATTTTCTACCACTCACAGAGGGACTCTGTTTTACATGTGCATATGTTAAGTTCTGGGCTGACATGAGAAGAGCTAAGCAGACTAAGGGTAGTACAACAAAAACTGCCCCTAAGCATTGCCTCTGGCCTTGATCTTGTCCTATTTTAACTGTCTTCTCATGAATATTCACAGGGCCGTATGCTAAAAGCTTGCAAGAAGTGAATACAGATTCACATGATTATGTATGCTCGTGAAACTGCAGACTAAATTTTGAAGGTCCCCCGTCCCCCCCCCCCCCCCCCATTACCCTGATTTCAGACTTACATACCACAAATCAAGGGAGACACGTAATGGCAGGTGACTTCTGGGCACTAATCACAGCCAAAAGTCAAGATGCTTTATTCATACTGACCTCACCCTTCAGTAGGCATACTGAACTCAGTGAAGATACGCTTGGAGGAATGCCATTACTGTTATCAAAATCTTGCTCCACAACAGCTTCCTGATTTCCTAATAATTCACATTTATAGACACCCAATGATCAGACAAAGAGATGAAATGCACTAGAAAAAAAATCATTTTCTCTAATTACTCCTCAGCTGCAGAAACAGTTCATCATGAGCACTGGGAAGGGTTTCATTTCTTCTAAGTAGGATGAAAAATGTAAACAATAACCTTAGTTTCCATCAGCTGCATTGCTGAAGGTGAAGAAAACAGGATCAATATACTACAAAAAATGGTGTTTCAGTAACAAATTATTCTTGCTCTGTTTATTACTGACATGTTTTTTTCATACCGAATCCCAATATTTTCATTGCTGTAAAAATTGAGTTGTGTTTAATTTTCAGATACTGCAGGAGATACATCCAGAGAGTAAGATATAATGCATTTTCTTGAAGGAAGGCATAATGCAACAGGGGAGTAGGTTTTACAGTTTTAAGTTCAACAACAGGTAGCACAGGGAAAAGTCATCATGCACACAAGGAAACAGAAAAAGTAAGGGTAGGATAAATTTGTTTTTTTACATGTTTTCTTTCCTTTATAATGCACTTGAAAAATGTCCATGTTTGGCACCTTTTATGTCAGAAAAATAGTGAAAAGAAAGCCTTCTCCCTTATCACTGAGGAACTGCAAATATAAGTGGGAATTTTGAAAGCTAGTGCTAAGCGGAACAATGGTAGCTTTGACGACAGCTCTATCTCAGTTGGGCCCTAAGTAGGGCCTTAAGTAGGTCCTAGCTAGGCAACCTCGGTTGGCTTTGGACACCATGTAAAGAGTCCATAAAAAGTTCATATGACTCCACCCAACGGTAGTCATTTCTGGCAAAGACTGAAGGAAATTAATGCAGAGGATGACAGCCCTACATGTCCTCTCTACAGCTGAAGGGATTCCTGCTCCCCATGAATCGCTGCTTAAACACCAACTGATGAGATTGATAGGGCGGAGATCATCCCCCGCCCAGACACATGCTGCAGTTACACAGGTAGCTAAGGGATCGCGCCAGGGCAATGAATAGATGACTAAATATAGATCTACACCAGCCAATTAAACATACCAGTGGGTCAGCCCATGACTGGCTTCCAGTCACATGCCTTATTGATCAACGTGTCAGTTCACTACAAGCAAAACTATGAAGTAACAAATGACTGTGGACTTGAGGGTCTTCTCTCAGTGTTTCACATATGAACTCTGTCCTGAACAAATCCCACCCTGCAGGGCTTAGTCCTGCACTGAGCTCTTATGCAGAGTCCCACTTCCCCAACACGGAGTGCCACCTGAAAGTACTGAATGTATTTCCTAATGCAGATATTTAAGCCTTTATGTTTCATTTTATGCCCACTACAAAGCCATAAATAATACATAGTACTTGTTGACCTGTTGGGATAGAAACTGGCCAATACTTGGAAAAGCTGGATATTTGATTGTCATTCATCTCTAGTTGCACTATGCACATTAACAGCATGACTACAACCTTATTAGTTAGCACTTTACATTGTACGTATGTTATTTTTTCTGCAAAGGATGTTTGATGTGGGTGGACAGCGATCAGAGAGAAAAAAGTGGATTCATTGCTTTGAGGGAGTTACTTGCATCATATTCTGTGCTGCACTCAGTGCTTATGACATGGTTCTGGTGGAAGATAAAGATGTGGTGAGTCAGAAGAGACAAACAACCCTTTTTGCTGCTGAGTTTTAATGTACTCTCTGATGGCGTATCAGAACTATTCCTGTTCCCTGATAACCATTTAAAGGCTATTATGCTGTATCGGTTCTTGCCAGTAAAGAACATTACAGTAAAAATGGCATATGGGGATGAGATTTGTCAGTCTCTCATGTTTACCTTTTACATCTCAACAGAACAGAATGCATGAAAGCCTTCAGCTGTTCAACAGCATCTGCAACCACAAGTGCTTTGCAGCCACTTCCATTGTGCTGTTTCTAAACAAAAAAGACCTCTTTCAAGAGAAAATAAGAAAAGTTCATCTGAGTATCTGCTTTCCTGAGTATAATGGTAAGTTTGGGGTTTTCAGAAGAAAATATATTCAGATGATTAGTGTAGGCCATGCATTAAAGACTGAGACTTTGACTCAGGTCACCTATACGCAACCATTTAAATACTAAGCACCTTATCTAAGCATCTAGCTTTTCTCAAAAGAATGGTATGGGACAGGCATGGCCAGAATCCAGTTAATCTCACCTACTCATGATGCTTATCCTAGGGTGGGGTCATCTCTCTCTGGACATGCTTATTTCTCTCCATTGGCTGTAGAGGAAGCTGAGAGAACTAGAAGTTGCCGATGGCTGAAGCGTGATGAACCCAGCCAATATTTCAGTACAAGTCAGTGGCTTATTACTCACACACACCATAACTGAATCCAAGTTCTTTATCCCTATTTTGAACACCCATTCCATAAAGGAAGTCTGCCTCTTTTTGTATGTCACAGTACTGTCTACTGGAAATTAAAAAAACCCAGCTGTTCCCAGCTGATGCAAGAGAATATATGAGGCTATGTCAGAAAGTGCCAGAGAAAAGCCAAAATCTGTCAGTATGTTAGTATTAACCTAATGTATTTGGGATAGGGAGTGTCCAGAATGAAGCATACTTAAAGCAATATTATTATTAGAAGATGGGTTCTGTGCACCTCCTGAAAACCAGCCCCTTCACTCCCTTTCTCAGGACACAGCAACACAGCAACCCAAAATTCCTCTGGGATAATCAAACATTATGTGCTAGACTCAGGGGAGCTACGCCACTTTACACTGCCTGAGGCTTCAGACAGGGTGAGAGCCAGCAAGGGCTCTCAGCAGCAGCCTGCCTCCAGGACTCATCCTGCTCCAGACCTACAGCGAGTCTGCGGTTCCAGTGTTCACACCTCTGTGTTCTAAAGGAGTACTACCGAAAGGCAGAAAAGCTGCGTGAAGAAATTATGACCGAATATATAAGCATCTGAATGTTTCCCTTTTTCCTTCTTCATTTCTTTATCTCTTAGTTTTTGTAATTTTGTCTATCTACCTGATTCCCTTTGAATTTATGCTCCTTCCTTTTTTCTTCTGTTTCTCTCACTTTCTGGTCTCTCACTAAGGTCCTTAACTGTTTCACGCTGACTTACTCAGGAGCATTTCACTTCAGAAATGCAGACTTCTGGTTAGGCATTGAAATTTAAATTTAGGTGGGCACTTTAGATACGAAATTTTCATACCTAATGCATTAAGTTAATTCCCTTTAGGAAAAAGGAAAAGGAAGAAAGAAAAAAGCAGAAAAAAGAATTCTTGTTTCTTAGCAGCTGTGAGGAAGTACCAGTTGAAATGTGTCTTCTCTTTCTTTTACTGTTCTCTCCGCTAGGACTAAATACATTTGAAGATGCTGGAAATTACATCAAGAAACGATTCCTGGACTTGAACCTAAGGAAAGAAGATAAAGAGATATATTCTCACTTGACATGTGCCACAGACACCCAGAATGTCAAGTTTGTATTTGATGCAGTCACAGACATAATAATCAAAGAAAATCTGAAAGACTGTGGGCTTTTCTAGCCATTCTTTCCCTTGCTCATACCCTGACTAAATCTCAGTCCACTTTCTTCTCTTTATCCTGTGTGCTGACTGAAATAAAATACTCTAGGGAAGAAACAATATCAATTAGGCTTTCATTAGCTGTCAGTTAAGCCTTAGGTATAGCCTGAGCATTGCAGACCAACACTGACTTTCTGTATGTCACAAGAAGATTGAGAAAAATGTTCCCACTCCACAGAGACGCCAGCCGCTGAAATATCCTACTGGAATCAAAGGGAAATTCCTATTCTAATCAATGATTTGAAGGTAATCAGCACTTCTCAGGAAACTGGGGACATCTCAGTATCCTGTGTTTTCTAGTGATGGGAGAAAAAAGATAATATATAACAGATAACTGACTTTTATTTGTATCTGAAATCTTAAGAAAGCTATAGCATTAAACATTATCAATAGATAATTTCCATTCAGTACTCTTTTGTTTTCATGTTACGTACACAACTAAAAATGACATACCATTAATTCAAGAAATGCAACACCCCCCCCCCCCCCCGACTTAACTGGTGTATGACAAAGAGCAGTGCAAATCTGAATGTTTAATTATACTGTTTTGTTAAAAGAGCTGAGGGACACATATATAAAATTCACACATGTATAAAATTCACACATGCTGTTATCCAGTTTGGAAAAAAATAAAACACAGTAAGATGGAGGCAAGTTTTTTGAATCCCTAAGGGAGAAAGAAATATTATAGTAACTGTCAGTTCCTGCATAGGCCATAAAGGCAAGCTGAAACATTTTTTTTTAACAATAAAGATGAGACTTTTTTTTTTTTTAAATAATGATTAATAGTCCTGCTGCTGGACAGCTTCTCCCATGCCCTGTGACTGCAATAGCCATTTCCACCCAGATGTAAACCCACCAGTCCTCGTGGCAAAAACACATCCTTGGGGCTTTGGTGCAGAGATCCATCCTCTATGCAAAGAACTTGCTAATGAAGACCTGCTCCCCTTTAACTCCTCCAGATTAACTGTGACTATAACTACAGAAGATAGTTAACTATGTTAAACAGAATGGGATTTCTAAATGTATTCAACCAAACTTTGAAATTTGGTCGTGAAACAAGAGTTACTTTTGAAGTCTGATCATTGATAAAATGTTTCCTTTTTTTTTTCTTCTTTTTTTAAAAAGACAAATCAATCTAATTTTTATCATACACTTATTGTGTTCTGGTTAATCTAATTATTGAAAACAGTAGAATCGACAGCTTGGTCACTGAACAACAGAGTCCTGCAAGCTGTCCACATACGCAAGGTCATCAGTGTCCGCAGGTCTCCAGCGGAAGTAGGAAGCGGGGAGCCAAAATACGGTTTGCACTGCCTGGATTTCTGTTGCTGCCTGGTCTGTAACGCTTCACCTGATTCATCCGTGTTTGTACCGAAAATAATGGATTTCCAGTGGTAAGGTTTCTGGGTTCATTGCCAGCAATAAATCTAATTTCAAATTAATAATTTGAACTATGGTGGCATCAACATTAATTTCTGGATCCCTGATGGCATAATAAAAGCCAAGCTCTTTAAGAAACAAATCCACGAACAAACACATCTCGCAAACGTATTCTTAAACGGACGCCCAAGAAATCGGACAGACTTTGCGCTGTAGCCGCAAAGTTAACACCAGTAAGGCTGGGCAGATCGCCTTTCCTACGCACGCTTTCAGTTGCTAGGCCGACCGAAGTTTGCCCGAGATCTGGCAAACCAGTGGCAGGAGAGAGCTGTAGGCTTTGGGAGAGAGCTGTAGGCTTTGGGGGAGAGCTCTAGGCTTTGGGGGAGATCTGTAGGCTTTGGGAGAGAGCTGTAGGCTTTGGGAGAGAGCTGTAGGCTTTGGGGGAGAGCTCCAGGCTTTGGGGGAGATCTGTAGGCTTTGGGAGAGAGCTGTAGGCTTTGGGGGAGATCTGTAGGCTTTGGGAGAGAGCTGTAGGCTTTGGGAGAGAGCTGTAGGCTTTGGGGGAGAGCTCTAGGCTTTGGGAGAGAGCTGTAGGCTTTGGGGGAGAGCTGTAGGCTTTGGGGGAGAGCTCTAGGCTTTGGGAGAGAGCTGTAGGCTTTGGGGGAGAGCTGTAGGCTTTGGGAGAGAGCTGTAGGCTTTGGGAGAGAGCTGTAGGCTTTGGGAGAGCTGTAGGCTTTGGGAGAGAGCTGTAGGCTTTGGGGGAGAGCTGTAGGCTTTGGGAGAGAGCTGTAGGCTTTGGGGGAGAGCTGTAGGCTTTGGGGGAGATCTGTAGGCTTTGGGAGAGAGCTGTAGGCTTTGGGGGAGAGCTGTAGGCTTTGGGAGAGAGCTGTAGGCTTTGGGGGAGAGCTGTAGGCTTTGGGAGAGAGCTGTAGGCTTTGGGGGAGAGCTGTAGGCTTTGGGAGAGAGCTGTAGGCTTTGGGAGAGCTGTAGGCTTTGGGAGAGAGCTGTAGGCTTTGGGGGAGAGCTGTAGGCTTTGGGAGAGAGCTGTAGGCTTTGGGGGAGAGCTGTAGGCTTTGGGAGAGAGCTGTAGGCTTTGGGAGAGAGCTGTAGGCTTTGGGAGAGAGCTGTAGGCTTTGGGAGAGAGCTGTAGGCTTTGGGGGAGAGCTGTAGGCTTTGGGAGAGCTCTAGGCTTTGGGGGAGAGCTGTAGGCTTTGGGAGAGAGCTGTAGGCTTTGGGAGAGAGCTGTAGGCTTTGGGGGAGAGCTGTAGGCTTTGGGAGAGCTTTAGGCTTTGGGAGAGAGCTGTAGGCTTTGGGGGAGAGCTCTAGGCTTTGGGAGAGCTGTAGGCTTTGGGAGAGCTCTAGGCTTTGGGAGAGCTGTAGGCTTTGTGAGAGAGCTCTAGGCTTTGGGAGAGAGCTGTAGGCTCTGTGATCCTCCCAGAGGAAGGGCTGCGGGCGCTGTGGCCGGGCTCCCCAAAAGGGGCCGGCGGGCCCCGCTCTGCGGGCGGGGCAGCGAGCCCAGCACTCCGGGGCGCGGGGTGGGCCTGCACCAGCGCCGCACGCGGGTGCGCTGCGGCGAGCTGCTGGCACAGGCCGACCAAACCCGGCGGCCAGGTCCCCGGTAACCCCGGCCCGGTAGGAATGGGCGGGCGGGCCCGGGCCCCGCCGCAGGGCGCCGGCCTCCCCCCGCCGCCCGCCCGCTCCCGCCTCGCCCGCGGCCCGGAGCGGCGCCGGGCGCGGCCGCCAGGGGCCGCAGCGGCTCCGTGCGCCCCGTGGCCGCCGCCGCCTGCAGGCGCAGGGCAGGGCCCGGCCCGGGGCGGTGCGGGGGGGGCCGCCGGGGCGGTGCGGGGGGGCCCAGCGGGCGCAGCCGGGCCGGCACCCACCCCATCCCTACGCACAGGCTGCGAGCCGGGCCGGCTGCGGCAGGCGGGGAGAGCGCGGGGAGCGGGAGCCCGCTGTCCGGCCGGAGAGATCTTCATTTTTTTAGGGAACCTGGCATGTTCCCCGTACTGCGCGGGGTGTAATCCAGGGCACCTACATCTCGCTTGGCCTGGATTAGCCCCGGTGGCGAGCTGGATCGCCCTCTCCTCAAGGCTGGCTAACCGTTAAATTCATCAAACAGCTCCGAGTTCACCTTGCGGAGTCACTGAGCACCTAAATTGAGGCAGCAGCCCGGGGCTGGCGGTGCCAGGCCTGCGCTGATGGGCACCGAGGGCCACAGCCTGACCCTGCCACAGGCCTGCGCTGCCCCGAGCTGCACCTGAATTCCCAGGGAGGGCCAAAAAGTGAGGCGTGAGGAGGACTACAGTGAACAGGCGGTGTTTGGGGGCAGGAGGAAGAGGGACGACTGTGATGCCTGCCATTGTGGTTTTGGTACGTGGTAGACTTTTTATACTTTTCTCTCCATCTACACACAGAAAACCCATCTTCCCATTTTTGTTGAAAACGGGTTATTATTCACAAGGAAAAGAAACCTTTGAGACCAGAGGGAAACATGAAACATGACTCCCAGAGAAAAGATAGCCAGAGCTTTCTGAAAATCTTCCCAGGGATGTGTCCGTGCTTTCCATAGGAAAGGACTAAATAATAGAAAACAACTTTCCCAATCTCTAACCCTAACTACAATTTTTGCCTTAGCTACAAATGAAGTTGATCCCATGAGCAGAGAATGGTGAAGAAAAGGCGTCTTCAACATTTTGAAACCTATTCTGTACACTCAGGGACCTCCAAGTCGCAGCAGGAACCTGGGCTCATGAGCCTGTTCTTTCCAAAACCCTAGCTGTAACCCTGATCTTGGTCCTACCTCATTTCCAAACGTAAAGGCAGGCATGAGACAGCAGCCAACAAGCGGTTAAGGAAAAATAGTTTTGAGGAAAATGGTGTAAGTCGTATTCACAGCTCCAGGGGACCTCTAAGGTGCAGCAGGAGCCTGGGTTCCTGCACTTTCCCAAATTCTAGCCCTACTCCTAATTTTAAATCTACCCTAGGCTAGAAATGGGGTCCAGTTCTTGAGAAGTGAATGACAGAAGGTAAAGTATCACTGTAAACCAAGATGAGCCCTTTTCCTTTTTCTCAGGGTTCTCAATGATGCGTTGAGAATTTAGGTTTCTCAAAACTGTTCTCATCCAAACCCTAATCCTATCGTCAGCTGTCACCCTAACTTTCAGTCTGAGTACTGTACATTTCAGAGATGTAAAATTAATCATTAAATAGTAAAAAAAGGACCAGATCTCTTGGAATCTCTTACCAGATCCCTTGGAATCTCTTCTTAGTTAAGAGTGCCCTGTGTAGCCCCATCCATTAGTAAATACAGTATTGCCATTGCTGGTAACAAGCCACAGGCTCTGAGTTAAGTTGCCTCAGGCTCTGTGTTAAGTTAACACAGGCTGGAGGGCTTGTGAAGTTTTGTCTGGACTAGTCTCAACTAGCTTGGAGCTTTGTTTCAGCTTGTTTTTCTGCATCAGCAATTGTCTAATGAGCAGGTGGCTCTTACCTTTTTTTAGTTTTGCTTAGCT
Source organism: Pelecanus crispus (assembly GCF_030463565.1). NCBI lineage: Eukaryota > Metazoa > Chordata > Aves > Pelecaniformes > Pelecanidae > Pelecanus > Pelecanus crispus. Next base: position 12,764,496 of record NC_134643.1, read on the forward strand.
TTGCATAATGTCTGTTGTTAGGAGTTTTTATATAAATAGGAATAACAAGTAATTTGGCTGTGCAGAATGAACTATCTGTGACCCTAGACTAATGATGAAGCATCAAAGTTATGGTGCAATAGTGGTGGCTGTAAAGGTTTGAGTGTAGGATAATACCAGAGGCCCCAGGGCTATCGGTAACTCACCACTGAGGGCACTGCAAACCTAGGAGCTGGGTAAAACCAGTTGTGGGCATAACAAAAAAGTGTCTTATGCTTATAAACCCTACCGTAAATAGTGAAGTTCAGTACAACATAAGAATTGTGGACCAAGGAAGAAAAATCGAGGTGTAGAGCATGTTAACAAACACATAAAAATGGGCCCAAGTGGCCCCTAGAGCGAGGAGGAAGCAGCCATCAACATTATGCTCCTCCTAGAAAAGAGGAATAAAAAACCCTACCAGAAACATCATACTCCTCCCATCAAATATCTCAGGAGGACAACTTGCTGTCACACCTCTTCCCTCAGGCAAAAAACCATCAGCATTAGCAGCTAGAGAAGCAGTGGAGATGTAAATGTAGCAACAGAGAGAAAGCATTAGATACTAGGAGGAGATTTTTATTACAACTTTTAACTATAGCATTGTTGATGAGACTTTTTTTTAATCTGGAAAATTTAAACTTCATTTAAAGTAACTAACATTAGCTGTTTTCTGTATTTTGGTTATACAGTCAGATATTTAAATTAGATTAACAATAAGATTTTGGCTTCCAGTATAAGATGTGGTCCTTTCTTTGCCCATAACAAGATGTTTAAGCACAGCATATGTGGCATACACAAATAGTCTGGGGTAGTAGTGGTATCAAACTGGTAATCTCACCCCTGCCCTTGTACTTTAAATGATCTCCAGCAATGCATGCACTCCAATGGGATAAAGTAACAAAAGATTTGCTGCGTTTGACATCAACACCTCTTGGTAACTCTGAGCTTCTCATTTCAAGAACTACAGTTCTGATTCTGTATATTCCGTTTCCTAAGTTTCTTCAGCATTTAGTGTGGGTATGGACTCTTGAAGATAGCAAAAAAAGAAATGAAAGGATTTGTTGTAAAGAACTTTATTGCTTTTGCTTGCTTTGCAAACTCTTCAACAGGCAGCATTAACCAACAGAAGGAATGCTCAAAAGCTGCCAGCTTTCAGTGCATTGCCATTAAGTCAGTTTTAGTTTGTACCATCGTTACAATATTGTGCATGTGGCTTTGATAGTACATGAATGTTTGAATGACCCATCCTTACTTTAATTTGAAACTGGCATCCAAAACCTCACAGAGTAGCTTTGCTTTCTATAGCACTGCATATCCAGATCGATTGGCTTTGTGAGACAATTTTCTTCATGCATTGAACTTGTACTGATGGTGTGTCCCTCTCTTACGGAAAGGGCATGAAGCACTGGGCGTCAACCTTAAACATTGCTAAGAGTTTCTATATAGGCAAAGACACTAGGGTTTTATTTTTTATGTCTGATTGACTACTAGTATTATTATCCCTACAATTTCGAGAAATAGACTAGACCTTGACTACTTTCACCTTTTCTGAAATTCAAAAGTTACAAGTGAAACATCTGTGAGCTTTTATCTGGGATATGGACCACTTCAGCAGCAAGATATCTCTACATGCATTCTAGATTTCCCTTTCCTACATTTCTGTCAGTCTTCTTCCTCTTTCCTCTTTTAACTAAATGTGTGCTTTTACTGCATCCCCATTCACTCTTCTGTTTTCCTGCATCTAACACCAGGAAGCATCCAGATGGATTAAGAATCATAGAATCATAGAACAGCTTGTGTTGGAAGGGACCTTTAAAGATCAGCTAGTTCCATCCCCCCTGCCATGGGCAGGAACATCTTCCACTGGATCACATTGCTCGAAGCCCCATCCAATCTGACCTTGAACAATTCCAGGAATGGGGCATCCACAACTTCTCTGGGCAACCTGCTCCAATGTTTGACTCCTTTTATCATAAGAGAGGAAAAAAAATCTTATGTCTTCCCTTGAGAACTGGAAATAAGCAAAGTCTTGGAGAAGGAAACAAGTCGTCCTAAGAGATACTTACTTTTGCACTGCTTTGTCTTTGAAGATGAAACACTTCCCAAGGCCCTGATTTAGCAAAAACATCAGTCACTGAGAACATGAAAAGAACCATTTAAGCAAGTGAAACTGCTGTACTGTAGAGCCGCTGTACTGGGGCCAAAATGGCCAGAAAGGCCACTCAAGAAACACCCAAAGAATATTTTTCTCCCTAGGGATTACAAGGAGTTTTTCTACATTGGCCCTGGGAGAAAATGACTGATGTGGAAAGGTCATGCTGCTTCTCAACTCTGAGTCAGCCACTCATTCTAATAAATTGAATTAAAGACTCCACAGTCCATTCTTTCATCCACTGGGACATGTAAATCTTATTAGTGTCAATGAAGGTCACAAGACACTCTGAAAAGGTAATATACCCTCCTTATAAAGAGTATCTATAAGATACATTACATGTCCTAAAACCACTTTCTATAACATCGTAGGAAACCTGCCATAAATAAAGCCCTTTTCTGTAACATTTTAAAAGCATGGGAATGACGTATAAATCACAGGACAGTGAGACTCTGATGATGAGCATTGTGAAAGCTTCTTATCCTTGGTACAGTCCATTAAAAACAAATCATAAATTCTGAAGAACCACATAGGAAGATCATCTGAGACCTAAGATCCAAGGGCACTTACATGCTGAACATGCATTGATCAAAAGCGCTATGTTTACCCATGGGTGCAAATCCTGTCCACATAGGAGCAAGAAGCTGTAAAATGAAATTATACAGCCAGGACATGCATTCATATGAGATCTTACTCAAAAAATACAAAACTACAATTTGCTACCTAGCAGCACTCTTCAGTGGCTGTTTTTGTGATAGCAAGATGTGTAGAGAGGAATGAGATGGGCTGATACTCTATTGGGTTTATGAGGGGAAAGAACATAGTAGAGCTGAGGATATTTTTACAAGTTGTGTGCATTGATTGAAGCTGTGCTAAAGAGCTGCAGCTTAAGGGGATACCATGTTCATTCCTATTACGAATAGAGATTTTTAAAAAGGAAATCTTAATGTCTCACTTAAGTGTATTTTTTCCCTGTAAAACAGGCGGTTAGTTGGTTTGTGAGCTACACCCACTGTTGTTATAGATGGATCATATCATGCCACTGAGTTTTGATCAGAGTTCACCATGAATTAAAAGTTAGTGGATTGTTCTGCTTAACATCAATAACGTGACATACTATAGGGGATATTTTTAACTCATGCTTAGTTTGATCTCATAACTTTTTTCTCCCATATTGTCCTATTCTTGGAAAGCCAATACAAACCTTGTTTAGGAGTTCTGCTTAAAATGGATGTTCACTGTATATTATATTAGTAGCAGAACAGCAATTAGCAATTAGTTCATATGTTGGCTTTTTGAGAATTTCCACTGAATTTTTATGTATATGTGTTTGTCAGTGTCTAAGTTTATTTTTTTCTCTCCATCCTTGTTTTCATTTTACATGGTGTGCTGGTTGTGGCTGAGATAATTTTCTCCATAGTAGCTAGTATGGGGCTATGTTTCGGATCTGTGCTGAAAACAGCGTTGGTAATATGGGGATGTTCTCGTTATTGCTGAGCAGTGCTTACACAGAGTCGAGGCCTTTTCTGCCTCTCACCCCACCCCAGCAGCGAGCAGGCTGGGGGTGCACAAGAAGCTGAGAGGGGACACAGCCGGGACAGCTGACCCAAGGGATATCCCACACCATATATTGTCATGCTCAGCATATAAAGCTGGGGGAAGAAGAAGGAAGTGGGGGGACATTTGGAGTGATGGCGTTTGTCTTCCCAAGTCACCGTTACCCGTGATGGAGCCCTGCTTTCCTGGAGATGGCTGAACCCCTGCCTGCCGATGGGAAGTGGTGAATGAATTCCTTGTTTTGCTTTGCTTGCATGTGAAGGTTTTGATTTACCTATTAAACTGTCTTTATCTCAACCCACGAGTTTTCTCACTTTTACCGTTCCGATTCTCCCCCATTCCATTGTGGGGGGAGTGAGCGAGCATCTGTGTGGTGCTTAGTCGCTGTCTGGAGTTAAATCACAACACATGGGATCACTAATAACCCTGTTGACTAATGTGTCTTGTTTATTCTAATGTGCTTGAATTCAGTGCTTCAAGTAGAGAAAAGTTAGAAAAAACAGGGTCTCTTCCATTGAAAAAAAAAGAAGCCATTAGTTAAATAGAGACTGTAAGCAGAACTTACATGAAAGTGAAATGACAGCTAGATCTTAAGAAAATACATTACACCTCTTCTTTGTAATAAACAAACTATCATTTACTTTAGAGCTCATTTACAGCCAGAGGTTTTAATACTATAAGTAATATGAAATTCTAAATAAATCTCCCTCTGAAAAGCCACGGGAGGCAAAGAAAATACTTGTATAACAATTTGGGGGCTTCAGAGAACAGGAACTAGAAAAACAAGGTGAAAGCGGACAGGCTCAAAGGAAAGGGAATTAAATGAAAGACAGGTAGATTTTCAGACTAACACCCATTTTCTCCCTTTCAAAACCATTTTTATTTTTTTAATTTTGCATACTATAACTGAAAAGTTTCAAAGCTCAGACAAAATGGTTTGTTTTGTTGAAATAACATATTTTGATAGACCCCAACTATTTCCTTTTTCACGTGTGAAGAACTACCAGCATCTGTTAAAAAAAGAAACAAAGACAAATGTTGAAAATCTCAGAATCTTCCCTGGTGAGGAATGCCTATTCTCTGCATAGCTCTAGGCCGCAACATTAATTTTCTCAGAGTTGGTTTGCATTCAGCAATGTTTTCCTAAGTCTGAATTGACACCAGCAGAGAGCAGTAGTACCCCCATCATTAACGGCTAGACCCTGCAAGATCTAAATGTTTTTTTGTTTGGTTTAGGTACACAGTGCAGCCTGCGGGCAGTAACTTAAAGGTAATGTCCAGAAAGCTCTCTCATAATCAGGTCTGCTTGCTGTGCCTTAGACCTCCCAGCTCAGGATCTGCACAGGTGATAGTGCACGGTATTTTGCTGTTCTCATTTATATTTTTCTTTAGGTTGACAGGAACAGTGAGGAATTCTGCCCGCAATATTTGCTTGAATTTATCATCCCTGAGCTCACAAGTATGAAGGAGCTGCTGCTTTCCCCTTTCAGTATTTAATATTGAGTTGCTTTTAACTTCTTTTACTGAATTTAGGTTTATTAAATTTTCTTCCATAAAACAATGTTTATATACATATACCTTGGTGTTTATATTATAACAAGATTTCTACCTTTTAAAAAGACTCTTCATGCAAACAGAAACCTTCTGATTCCACCAGGCCCCAGTAAATCCTGTTTACATTATCTCTGTGATCTGTAACAACTGAGCACCCAACTGAGCCCCTACAGCTTTACAAGTGCAGTGAATCCTGAGGTTAAGATATCAAACATACACTTGCTAATTGTGACATTAATCTCACACCGTCTGCTGCAGAGATGTTAATGCTGTACTAGTGCCACGTTGCCATTTAAAGTCATTTCATCCTGTAGTGCAAGTCATGTGGTTCTGACTGCTGGTACAGATCCAACAGATGGATTGTGAAGGAGTAGGAGGCAGAAAGCAAAATGGAAACAGACTCACTGATTTTGAAGTACAGCATATTCAAAGATTGCCTTTGCTTTTGGATTTCTCAGTTCTTAAGCACCCAAAGTAATGTGGTGGCTCTCATTGCAGCAGGTAGCTCAGACAGCCATCCAGACCTGGGTGCTGGGAAATGCATCTGCCCCACAGTTTGCACAGGATAAAGGGATCTAGACACAGACAAGCATCTCTTGAAGCAAAATTCACTCCCCTGAGCACAGTGGTGAAGTTCCCTACAAAGTGAGAGGGAAGAGTTCAGCAAGTCAGAGTGAGGTAGCAAAACCCAGAAGGAGCTCAGTGCAGTCCATAGGAAAACCTGTGGAGAAGGTTTTGCTGCAGAGAGGTTGACCTTTCTAAACGTAAGTGGGAACCCAGACACATCTTTGAAGGAGAACCTAATACCAAAAAAGACCTTTCTACCTAGGTCCCTTTGTGAAGAGACTTGAGCACTTTGCTGGAAGTACTCAGCACTTGATAGAATTGGGCCCTGAAATGTTACTTGCTTCATAAATGTGTGCTGCAACAAGAACAGTGTACAGGATTTGTGAAAATAAGGAAAAGTGCCAAAAGTCAGAATATGCCTCAATGTTTCAATTTTTTTAATGTTAATTGAATGTTAAAATCAAATAATATCCACCTAATGACAGAGAACAGCAACATACCATGGAATTTACATATACAATCAAAATAAGTAAAAAAGCCACATGTGGAGTAGTTAGAAAGATAATATGGAAAAAAGGTATTACAGAGAACACTTTTTTGAGGCAATGGAACATGTGGTAGCTTTAAAGATTATTGCAAGAATATTCTCAGAAAAAAAAAAAAAAGGCTTACATATGCTTTTTAGTGAAAGTTTGTATATAAAATTCTGACAGACATGAGGCCAAGAGAGAGGAATCAGGAAAGCTGCAGCCCATTCCAGAGAAGCAGCTGCTTTCATCTGGAATTGACTGAGAGCTGTCATGACTGAAAAAATGTTAGCCAAGAAAAAACTTGCACTTAGCATCTTGTAAAAGGTTCAGCCTGTTCTCTCTCTCTTTCTCCCTCTCTGTGAATAGTTTATTAGGAAGTGGATCTTTCCTGCTCAAGTTGCAGCAGCCACAGGTCAGATTTTTTTTTAGCTTGTGGAGTAATGGATTCTTCTTGTTACCCTCACTGTTTAGCTTCTATCTCCTCTAGGTTTCAGTGTTGTATTGTATTGTACAATAGAATAATGTTAATGTAATCAGTGCTGTGAAACGAGATTAGTAATGACTGTTCAATCTGGCAGTCTGAAACAGAGGGTTCCTCATGAATAGGAGAGATTCTGTATTGCTAACACTCAGTTTTCCTTTCCCAGGTTCATTAGCTTCACTTTCTTCCTCTGACGAAAGTGATCTGCAGTGAAACATTCTGCACTTTGGCAATTTTGTCTGATGAAGGAAAAAACATGCAATGTAACGAGGGCAGATTTTGCCTTCACTTTCTTCCAGACAAGCCTGCAGCCTTCAGTAGGACTGCATCAAATCTCCATTTCATGTTTCCAAAGCACTGTACAAACATGCCAGGTAGCCCTTCGTGTTGTCTGAGGAGCGGTCCAGGTCAGCAATGCCAGCTGACCACCAACAAAAAGAAGCTCAAGCAGAGGATTATGCTGGTGTTTCCCCCCACACCTTGTGCCAAGCCCAAAGGCTTTTGAAACTTCTGCTAACGATTTTTTTTTTCTTTTGCCATTTTCCAGATTTTATAGGGGCACGATGACCTGGATAATCTTTCTGAAGATGACTGTATTGTGGCACTGGTTATACAGAGGGTCTCTGGAAACAATACTTCTCACTTTGACCTCTCAGGAGGCTAGCTGAATAGAAGTGAGCTGAAGATGTTAGGCCAGCTCTGTCTGGAAAAGAAATGGCTAAAGCAAACTTGGCCTACAAGATGAAGCACTGTCGCTGAACATAAGTCAGAACAAAGCGGCATGCCAAAATGTGCATGTGTGCATACATGCAAGCATTTTTATATGAGAATATGAAAAGTTTATGGGTTGCTCTTGATATATTCCATTTCAGAGAGCCCTCCTGGGGGTAAAAATTCCCAACCGCTCCGTCTGTATGCAATAGATATTTTCTTCCAAACAGTTCTGAACTGCAACATGCCATTTTCTGCAGCTACAAAAATTACAGCAGTTAGGAAGCTGCTAACCCAGCAGCATGAACAACATGAAGCTTTGAACTCATAATGATTTGAAGGCTTTTCTTAACTGTAGTGAAGTGTTTCTTGTGCTTCTGGTAACCTATAATAAAGAGTCAAACTTTATCCCCCAAAATTGTGGGGCAGGCATTTAAAGAGACAAAGCCGTCATTTGCTGTAGAACTTTCTATTTAAGGTTCTGCTCTTCAGCATCTTCAGAACCATTCAGATTCATGTTTATCCTCCAGTCCTGAAGACTAGGATTTTGTATGAACTTGGGCTGTTATGAGAGGTATTGTTTATGAATTTGTCTAGCTGCCATTATAAACACAGGCCTGCCTTTGTGTGCATCAGATCTTTATGTAAAGACTGTGAAGAATGTGGGGTTCTCTTTCACAGAGCAATACAGCCGAGGGTTTTGTGGGAGATGGATGTGGGGAGGTGGTATCTGATGGCTGGGAGGGTGTGGAAGGGGTAAGGATGATCTTTACTCCTGGAAACTGATAGCCTTTTGAGACGTCAAGATGACACAGCTCTACCTCCTTCATCCCTTCCAGGCCCTTCAAAGTTTCCCTGTTATTACATCGGCTGCCTACAGAAACATTCACCATGATACAGTCTTAGTGGCTGGACAGGCATCATCTGGTAATTTCATCCTCCCTTTGGCTACAAAGAAACAGCACATGGCACAGGAGCATGGGGTAACTGTAAATGTGGTGAATGAAGAAATAGCTCTGTTCAAAAGAAAGGGCAAAAAGCTAGGAAAGACATTTATTTCTTCTTCCTCCCCAGTTCTCCTGAGTATGCACAGGTGCTGTAAGAGGCAATGGAAGCAGCACAATGCCCCAGAGCTGGTGTTACTCACTGTCTCTTGCAATTCCATCAGAGAAGGGGTGCTGGGGCTGGGAATTGAGCCTGTGGGGGACACGGCAGCCATCTGAGCGTGGCCGCCCTTGGGAAACTCTGGGTTGCAGAGCAGTCCCTTAGCTGCTCTTTGCAGCCTGCCGCAGGAGGCAGCTTCCCACAGAATGGCTCCTTCAGCTCAGCATCTGGGTGCTGATTTTAAATAACTGATTCAGTTACGTTTGTTCTGATCAGGGTTACATAAAACAACAGTAGTAGCTAAATGTCTTCACCAGGGCTGTCATCAGGTCTAGCACTGGGATAAGGTTAGCCATACTGGGAAATCCTTAGAAAAATGGCTTTGATGTAGAGTAGACTGCTGATAAAAGAAGGGACAGAGGCATCTCCTGCTCGCTCTCCCTCTGTTTTGGTGCAGCACAGTAACTTTTACCATCGCTACTTTAAAGAATAGGAGATTGTCTATATGTTCGTTGAGCTATCTTTCCTTTAGTGATCGCTTTTTAGCCTGCAATGCTGGACTCAATCCCTCTCACTGATACAGGATTTTATTTTACACTTCAGGAACTACGTAAGAGTGATTTCTTGGGTAACCTCTGTTCAGCCGGTCGCTGTGATCCCTCTCATCACAGAGCACTGGCCAGTGCCTGTCCTCATGCTGCAACGCTCACCACTGCTGATTCTGATCTTTTAAATCCAACCAGAATTAACAATTCACAAGTGGTTTCATAGGAAGTCCAGCACCTTTGATCTTCCCTGACAGTTCCTTCCAAAAAGATTTGCTGTTATGTGTGTGAGTCCAGATGAACAAGAATAACAGTACATCAATAGCACCAGTCTGTAGCTCTGTGGAGCTGAGAAAAAAGTAATTTGATAGCAAAAGACTGGTATATCATTTGTCCAAAGGCAAGATGAAGTAATTACATTCTTTCACTGGAGCCTTGGGGGTTAGGATGCAGGGAAACAGGTTTTAAAAGAAGACACCAATCCTGCCTGCTCATGGAAGGATGGTGATCGACACCTCCTCCTGAAAAATAGTTTCCCTGAACCTTCTTAGATGTCCCTTAACATCAGTCTTGGATATGAGGAGGCAATGATATTCCAGGTTAGTGCACACTCTAGTAAACCAGAAACCCAAATCTCAGCAGTTCTGGAGGCACTACATATAATATTAAAGGTATTGAAAATGGCTCTAAATGATAAACAGACAGTCTGATCTGGAAGTGCTTTTGATGGATACCAGTAATCAGTGCTATTCCTGTCAGTGTTTATACCCAGTGCTGCCATTACCAAAGGCAGTGTCTATCAAAAATGTTTTTAAATTCCTGATTTAGACTATTGCAGCTGGAAACATTTTAAGCAACCAAATGCATTTCCCTCTACAGATGAGCTGTGAGAATGGAAGTTGCATTTCAAAAGAATTTCAGGATTTCAGTGTTTGACTTGATTCTGATAGGAATCAGTGTTCCAGATTTTTCCTTGAAGATAAGTCTCAAAAGCACACAAATAAAAAAGCTGGAATCATTCTCAATGTTTACTTTTGGCAAAATTGAAATATTTTCACAATGACTTTTTAAGATATGATACTTAGGTAGTTAAAAAAAAAAAGAAAAAGCCTTAGGAACTAAACAGAAATCAAAATGTCTTGCTCTGAATCTGTCCAAATAAAATATCTAAACATTAACTGGAATCTTTTTCATTGGAGAAATTCTGGAGAGATCAATCTGATTTTACAATGTGTTTTAGATCCAGTTGAAAGCATATTCAAATGCAAAATCAGTCCATCAAAATTGCTCTCAGCAGTTCTACTTGGGATACAAAAGTTCATCTAATTGGCATCCACCAGGATGCTTATTTCCTCATTCAAGATGAGAGACCAATTTACAAAGCAAAATTACATCCTCTGAGCAGAATGGGAACCCTGACGTGGGACTCAGCTTTTCAATAAGTATTTCCAATGCAAATAAGATTTCAAAGGACTGTTCTGAGAAGAAAAAAAAAACCACACAAAGAAGTGAACAAGCTTCTTCCTGTCTCATTCTTGAAGTATACTGTATGATTGTTTGAATTACTAATATGAAGAATGAAGGTAAAATAAATGGTCATAAAATTATAAGGACCTTTACACATTACCTCTCTGTCTCTCCCTCTATTCAGCGAAAATGCAAACAAAGAGTTGTCAGTAGGTTCATTCATTTTGAAATGTGAATGGAGGTGAGAGGGCTCTACTCTGCTTCCTTGGTCAGCAGCAGAACAGGGGCCGACTGAGTTGAAACTTTAATTAAAGCCCTGTTAAGACAGCATAACTTACTGTGAGCATCTTTTTATGAGTTTTACATCATAGAAACCACAACTAAAGCATCTGTTACATGGTGACTTGTGATTACTTTGTGGCTTTTGGTAGGTCTGTGTCTTTCTACAGAGACTGTGTGTGGCAAAACCATATAGAAGACAGACCAAGTACTGCAAGTAGTCTTGCTAAGTATCTTATATTTAAGTGTCCTTTGCAATATAAATAAAGCAGACGATGCTCTTCTGGGAGGAGTTACCCAGTTTATCAAAAGCACTTCTTGAGTTGCTACATCACACTTAACCTTGTCACTATACTTAAAGAACTATTCCTTATATAAATACCCTATTAGTACCACCATGATCAGCTTGTTCTTATTGTCACAGAGAGGCCCAACGCAATGCATAAACAGAACAGAAAATAGACTGGAGAATGAAGTGTTGTGTCTGTGATAAATCTCCATGCTCTCCTTCTTGGCATGCTGACATTTTTAGAAGACTCCATGCTAGCTGAGATAAAGTCCATATTTTGCTGATGGGGGGGAGGAAGAGCAGTAGTATTTCTTCTTGCTTGGAAGGCATTCAGATGCTGTGCTGACAGGCATAATAGAAATGCCCACATAGATTAGAGCAAGAGAAAGAGAGAAAGACCGCAGAGCCAGATCTCTGCAGATAATCATAACATAATAGGAATATTAGATCACTGTATTTTTTTCTCTGTGTTGCTGTCTTCTGGACTCTTTCTCAGGGCAGTTTTTAGGATGTGATCCTGTTTTTCCTCTCCTCAATCATAAGAATATAAATTTATAATCGGAATCACTGGGAAGGTGCCCTGGACAGATAGCCATCCGTCTTACCTTGGGCATCTTGTTTGTATCACACAAACTACACTGCCTTAGGTGAGTATTCTGGGCACGGTGACAAATGTATAAAGTCTGAGCTGATTGCCGATGTCACTTTACACCGACTGTAGAAAGAAAAATGTGAAACTGACCTTGCATCTAAATATTTCAAATCTATTCATGGTTTTATTTTCATGCAGTTTAGGAGGGGATTTTGCTGTTGCGACATTTTCCTTAAGCAGAAGATGCTGTGTGCAGAGTCTGCTGCCTTTTCTCATCATGAGCAGCCCCCAGGGTTGCACGGGAGGCACAGACCAGATCCAAGGTACCTGCTACCCAGCCGACCGTCCGTGTTTGCTCCTGTGCTCTTTGCAGCACTGCATATGGGCTCCTCCTGCTGCGGGCATTAGTGAAGTGCTGCCATTCCTTGTACACTCTGGTGTAAATCCCAGATGATTCCAGTGGATTTAGGAGATTTATTTTGGATTTACACTGAATTTGCTGATAGCAGGGTGCTCTCCTTAGCTTCTAGTATAAAAAAGTGGGAAAGCAAATAGATTTCTGAAGAAAGTTCAAACAGGTGAGAAACTTTACGTATTCAGGAACTTTCCCATTGATTTTCATGGGATGATCCCCATGTACAAACATGGATGAATAAGCATTTGCAGGCATAATCGCTGATGTGTTAGTAACATAGTAGCATAGAGGTTAAACTGCATAACTTTACCTTTGCAAGATAGAAAGCAGCTGACATCATTTCAAATCAATAAAAGCAGGGCATATAATAAAAATAACTGTAAATTAAGAAAATATTTTATAATAAATTCTTTCAAATCCTTCCAAAATATTTTTATGTAGTAAATTTAAAAATATATGACTTCCTAGCAACCAAATTCCTTCCAAGCTTCTGCAGATCTCAAGGTCTGACCTCTGTCTTTCCATTTCAGTTATCAGAATTTCAGTCATCTGAAGTCCCAAAGGCCTCTATGTTTTTGTAGGCATCAAGGACTTTCTATAAATTATTTCCTGCTTTCCTCAAGACATTTGAAAGCTTTTTTGTGAGTGAAGGAATTTTTTGTGTGTTTGTCTGTTTTGTTTAAATCTATTTGAAACTTGAGAAAATAACAATGGAAACAGAAAAAGTGATCCAGCCTTACTTTAGTTCAGTGCGCTTGAAGAGATAAATCCCCTGTTAGGTGATTATTGTTATCCTTAACACATAAAAATGTCATAATTCTATGTCAGGATTCTGGGAAAGTATTCTTTCCAAAAAAACTTGTGTATAAAGAGTGGGATATTGGCTACTGAAGGAACACAATGAATAAGAGAAAGTACATCATAATAGAATTTTTTCACATTCATATTTTCTCTGACTTCCAAACTGCAAATGCAAACACACGGACACAAAGAAGTACAGGTTACAGACAACAAAGTACAAACTTCTGCTCTGCCTGTTTTATAAGAGGGGGAAAACAATCAGTCCTCAGAAGCACCCTCAAAACTAGTGAGACATTAACTGAAAATAAAAGGTGGAACATTCAAATGATGTAAAAGAACTAAGGACATACAGGGTGTTTCAGAGATCAAAAGTCACATAACAGACATCCCTGTGGCTGGGTTGGGACAGGTGCAAGGGAGAAGTGGGTCATCTGTATTCTGGACTGGCATAATAAACATCATTCCTCAGCTAATAAAATTCCCCTTTAGCATGGCTAATTAGGTCACACTCTTCAGCAAAAGAACTGTATTCACACAGCTTCCAGAAATTGGCTTTTGCTTGTTGTATGGATCAGGGGAGCACAGTCAACTGCAACTGCATGTAAAAATATGTTACCAGTTAAAATATGTATAAGGTTTTGTGAAAAACAATATTCTTAGGTATGATTGTAAAAAATAGCCCAAGACAATCAAAGTCTGAGAGGGGATCCAGTCTGTTAGGTGATCTGCTTTGTTAGGAGAGCACTCCACCTCCAGGTATGAAAGACTGGAAGAAAGCATGCCCTGGGCGATGTTAATCCTGCTGTTGGCTGTCCCCTGTAGCTCTTCTTTGAGCTTATCTCAAGGTTAAAATCACAGTATTGGAGACAAGCTTCTAGTTTAGATAGAGGCTGGTCTGAACCCCCGTAGCCATCCTGCTTCCCAATGTCAAGCCTGGTACAGTCAATGGAACCAATCTTGTTACATTAAGCCCTTCTCAGAGCAGATACCCCACAGGAATCAGTGGCTCTGCTGTCCTTTCTACAGACCAAAAATCAATGAATGAGACTTTGGCTGTTAATTTCAGGTTCTAAAAAGTTCCATGCCTGAGTCTCTTCTGCTGTGCTGGGTGAAAGCTCTGCTGCTTGATGTTGATGCTGTTCCATCATGCCATTCCCCTGCTTACTGATAGGAGACACAATGTTTCTGGACAAGGAACTGATCTAATGGCGAGTCAAAAAAGCACTAGGAGCAAAGTCTAGTGCAAAGTGATACCTACCTTACATGTCCAATTGGTTACGACTACCATGCTTTTCATTAACTTTTGTGTATATATATACACACATTAAACTTCTCATATGTATAAATGCATATACATTAAATACTAATTATTTTATCTGAGAAGATAGAAAATATATTTTCATATGCAGGTATCTGCTTGTTACATAGTTTTACCTTATGGAGGTCGTTTTCTGTTGTGGTGCATGTCCCAGCATCCAGTTCTCTTTTTGACTCAATTGTAGAATACATCATAATGGAATTTTTTCATATTCATATTTTCCATGACCTCCAAAGTACAAAAATAAAAACAGCAAAAATAAAAAACCTAAGAAGGGCTAGTGTGAATATTCAGCTAAGTTCCAAACTGGTTTCTGCTGGCAAAAAAAAGTAGAAAACTTTCCCTCTTTTATGACCAGTTTCATTTGGAAAGTCCTGTTATAACTCTTCACAGAGTGATTAATAGACTCCAGTTGAAAACAATACTACTATTGCATATTACCTCAATTTAAATTTAAATTTGATTTCCAAAGGTGAATTCACTTTGCAGTCTGATACATTTGGATCTCGGAGTACAAGGGCTAGCACACTTTATTTCTCATTGACAGAAGTGAGTTTTTTAGTTAGTGGTTTTTTTCCCTTTGTAGATGAAATGAAAGGAAAAACGAAGCAAAGCACACACTTCACTTGAATATCTACAATGACATGAATGATGCCACAGAAGACAGAGATCATAGTTCTAGTGACATTTCACTTAGGCTCTACATCTATGTTATATTCTTCTATTGAAAAAAGACTTTCATGACCATGACTTACTGATGTCTTACTACCAGATGTGTTTTTACCCAATGTATTTAAAAAATTTTCTGAATCATTGAAGAGTTACTGCCATTAAATAGTTGCTGGCATGTTATTTTAGCTCTTTGATATATCAATAACAGGACCTGTGTGAGAGTTTTTATCAAAGGCTTATTAATACGTAGTCTTCAGTCTCGTCCAGAATTTCAAGCTGTGGTATATGCACTATTAGGAGCAAGGTGTACCAAAACCAGTATGTAAAAGGCCATTTGAAGAGCTGAATTCCTCTTTTCAGGGCAAGAGTACAGCTGTTTCAGCTAGAGGATAAGATGACATATGATGCTGATTATTTCATTTTGCTCTAGTCCAGATGCAAAGTGGCCCACTAGAGATAAGGAGGATAAGATTCTCACTCTCTTCTATTTCTATTGGCAAGAGCAGGGTTTAAACTGTTTCTTACTTCCCATGTTCCTGCGAAGGTATGGGGACCTTTTATTCTTATCAGAAGACTAAAATAAAAAAAAAAAAACCAACAACAAATACTAGAGAGGGGAAAGGTCACAGTCTGAATAGTTTCATTGCCTAAGCAAAATTATCTGAAGCAAAGCAAGATGAAATCAGCAGATATCCTGTAACATTTCCTGGGTTTGAAAGAGAACCCATTTCAGCACAATTCCTCACTGGAAAAGGCAAATCTTTTCAGACACAACAGGGTTTTTCACTCTGGCAGGAGATATCAGTGTAGCCACAGTTGCAAGGCAGCCATGATGAAGATCCCTAAGCAAAAAAAGTAAATGAAGATGGAAGGCAGCAGTTCGATATACATCACAGAAGTTTCATTTGTTGTGCTAGTGGAAAATACTGCTCAGTCCACAGATGCCTCCACATTCCACTGCATTTCTCAGCAATATTATGTACCCCATAGACAGAGATACTAATTCTCAATTCTCTCTGAGACATCCATTGCTGTGTTAAGATACAAAAATACATCCCTAATTTCTAAAAATTAAAGATGTTATCTCTTTGGGCGAGTTACACTTTATGCCTTCTAAGGCCTAAGGAAAGAGAGAGAGAGAGATGCATATTACATTTGAGACAAGCAAGCTAATCAGTTCTCAGTCTTCATGTGCTCAGCTATCCCTGCTAACACAAGGAAAGAATACAGACCACTGAGTTATCATCTGACAGATTTCTAGCAGTAACTCTGTAAGTAGGTCCCTGCTTAATGCAACCCTAAGTGAGTAGTTTTTCGCACATTCATGCTCCCAAGATTACTGTTCTGGGGAAAAAGCTACTTACTTCCTAAGATCATCTCTAGTGCGGTCTAATTTTAGCAGACAGCCGTCCAGATTCTACCTGTACTTCCAATCAGCCAACCATCATGGAAAAGCCTTGTCCTGGAGGAACTCCTTGTCCGTATCATCACACTGCAGTGAGCACTAAATAAGAGATACAGAAGCTTCCAGCTTTCTGCATGTATTGCTGAACTTCTTGACGGTCCATTCAATTTTCAAATACGTTCTATGGCTCTCTTCACTCCTGTTACCTTTTATCAAGTATCATTCAAAACAAAACCTGTTTCCTAATCATCTTAATAGAGGAGGTCACTCTGGTTGTGCCATTACGCCATAAAGCAATAGCTACTCACAACCAGCACTGTGTCCATCTGGTCCATCAGATGCGTTGATCCAACTAAAGACATTAAGGTTCTTAATCATATTGGGATATCTGCATGTTCAGAGGCTTTTCTCTAGACTTAACATCTCCCAAACACCTTTCACGGAATCATCTCCTGGCTATGTTTATTGGAAGGCAGCTCCAGTGCCAACATATCAGTGAACTAGGCATGGCAATATCACTAATTCTGTGGTTTCCAATGGAGAACAGGGTACAAAAGGCAGTATTATCATCCAGGATAAATGCAGCAGGTAAACAGAATATATTTCCTTCTAATTTTTGCAACACAGAAGTTAAGCACTTGTCATAGAAACCAACAGCCACTTTTAGTTTACTAACAAGAAGAAAGCACATCAATGGCTGGGAATGAATGTGAGCAAATCGGTCATCTTCATGTGGCTTTTCCTGCTGGCATATGAGGATGGCAATTGCATAAGATTGCACTGAAGAGGTTAGAGATCAGGGCAGGTGGAGCTAGTGGACTCTGACAGAAATCTTCAAGTTCATCTAAGTTAGTTAGTCAAGTGCTCTTGAAGCTGCTGAAGGAATCTTTTCTGTCTACCCACCCTGAAATCTTTTTATTTTGAATTGAAAAGGATTGGGTCACAGCATATGGATTATTCATACACATTCTGGGTGTGCCTGGAAGGGAAGCAACAGCTTTCCTGAAGGTGGCTAGTGTTAGTGCATGCAGGGTGCAGGCAAGGAAACACTTAGGAAGAGGTAACTGGGAAAACAAGGAGGCTGAGCCTGATGAGGAGGTGAATTACTCATGCAGAGAAAGTGGACACATAGTGAGTAGCTCTTCCCTTGGAGCAGCTGATTGAAGTAAAGTTGTGTTGCTTTTATTACCTGCATCTTGAAAGCTGCACAGAAATACATGAAGCGCTGATCATAGAAATTTTAAAATCCCGTTTGATTTTCAATCCATTCCTTTTATTTCTGTATGAGATCTTAACAGTAGCACAGAAGCAAAATAGACCTTTAAAAGAACCTTTGTTTATAGGCCTGCTAATCAGCACGACTCATCCACAAATCCATCACTCCAGCTAATCTTACTCCTTGATTGTTAGCCTGCTTGTACTTCAGACTAGCATCCTGTTTTAATGGGGAGGGGTAGTGCTTCATTACATTTCCTGACAATGGTAATAATAGGCATTTCTCCTCAATCTCCTCTAGGATTGTTCTTGATTGCTGCTAGGGCTTCCACTTTGCATTCAAGGAGAAATGTTCGCATCTATAGGTTAACACAGACTTGTAGATTTTTAATTCATCGGGGACAGGATGTTTCACTTCACAGCTTTCCTATACTCACCTATCTTTCCTCTTTAGCCAATCGGTTATATGCAATTCTTTCTGTGCCATGCTATGTGAAATTACATATTGGCAGGCAGATCTACCACAGAACTTGATTTTGTTTGGTATATCAGAAAACTGGAAAGGAGTAATCTATTGTCTATGTGTAGCTTACATATATCTTACATTCCTCTAGGCACATACAGAGTTTGGGAAGAATTTCATATTCAATCTCACTGAGTAGAAAGTATCCATTTAATTCAGATTTCTATCAAGCAGTATGCACGCTCCAAATAAAGCTCTTTCTCCTTTCACGCCCTTTTATTCAATATAGCCAATATTGTTAAAGTTTTCAGAAAGGAAAACACATGACATGAAACCACCTCTTTACAAGACTCACTTATAGTAAGCATATTGCTGATAAAAACACAGATTTTAATATGCTGTTGTGCAGAGCATATGCTCACAGAAGACTCTCAGCCTTTCAAAGCTCAGAGCTGAAGGATTTGACAGAAAGTATAGAAGTAGGCGACAATGCTAGCCTTCACTCAGGTACATATCAGGCCTCCAGAATTAAGGAGATAGACCTGAATGCTCTAGTTCACTGATTACTGATATTGAAGAGTCTGGTTGGTACCTGATTTGCAATACTGGGGAAGGTACATAAAGCCTTCTCTCCCTGTTACCCACAGAATCAGGCTCCTAATTATTTATATTACAAAATCATTAATGTATCTGAATCAATAAAATACACTATAAAAAAGACTAAGAGTCTCTTATCCTAAAGAGCTTACAAGTAAGCCAATAGTATATAGTTTCACTTATGCATATAACAGGTTAAGCTAATTTTTACCCTTCCCTCCTATTTCCTCTAATGGCAGGGTCACTGTCAGGCACGAGGAGGGGCAGAGACAAAATGTGGTTAGAAAACTGTGCACTTAGCTAACCCACAGCTCTAAATTTTCCACTGGAGACTCTGGCCAGCAGATGCACTTACGAGCAGTGTCTAGGGTGCCCTAACCGGCTCAGAATCCAACACTGGGCAAAGAACAGGAAGCCATCACTTGCTGTTTACAGCTCTTGCTGATGAAGTAGAAATTTGGCCTGTTGTATTAAAAGGTGAACTATGTATATTTTTGGTATCATTATTGATTGGAAAAGTTACTGTTGAAGCATGTTTAGTTCAATTAAAGATGTCTTGAATAGCACCCTCCATCTTGTTTATCTGCTGTTTTCTGATTTTTTTTTTCTATGAAATATTCTCTTGATTACTAATAGGATTTTTTCCTGAATTAGTACCAGTAACATGCTTATGTGCTTATCCAAGGTGCATGCCCTTTCCCATAATTCAGATAGACAAAAGAAAAATATGGTAAAGTTGATTATAGGCTTTACAGTGCACCCTAATGTTTGCATGCTCAAATTAGATGCTATATTGACTGCTGAATTTTCACACTCTGCAAACCTTCCCACATACATAGACATGACAGCAAATGGTGGTCGAGTGAAATCTCCTTCCTCCACGTTGCCCTCCTAGGCTGGAACTTTCAGCTGGGTTAAGGTGGTATTTTGGTTTCCCTTTGCACTTTGGGCAAACAAAGTGTGCCATGACCCGGTCCTTAAATTAGAGGCAGCTGTTACACAGTTAGCAGTAATGATGTAGTCACCTTAGTTTCACAAAATGGTATTCTAAATATAGCTCTCAAGGTCCTGGACTGTGCAGAATCATTCCATTAACGTGCAGAATACATCTTCATACTGTTTTGAAAGCTTTTTCATTGTGACAGTGGCATCTCTGGAGGCTATTTTGGGCTTGCTGGAGATGCTAATGGTAGTGTTTGTTTTAGATATCTGGCTTTCTTCCAATTAATTATGGCTCTTTATGATTCATTTTGTTTGGAAATCTCTGATAGAGATTATATGAATATGACAGAAGGTCTTCAGACAGAACATAGCAATTATAAATTGCCAAATGCTATTAGAATGAATTGTCAGCATCCTTGCTACAAATATGTACGGTCTTTTAAATGCACCTCAGCAAGGCAACAGTCTGGTAATAGTCCACCTAGTGTGATCTTAGCCTTACTGAGAAAGAATTAGGATTTTAAATTAATGTAATAGAAAATGCTGTAATTCTTTCTAGTACCTGATTCAGGCATTGCTGAATGGAATTTTTATGACAGATGATTTCCACATGTAAACAGTGGTTGCTGCAGGAACCGTTCATTTGGAATTTGGTACTGTATTATAGTCTGAAGCATTTTCAAATCTACAGGTGGTTTTGGGAATCATTTCAAATCCCTTGAGTAGCATATTCCATATTAATGGATATCTGAACAAGAATAATGAAGGTTACTTGATCACAGCTTGAATGTTACTGCTAGATTAAAACGGAGGGGAAATTAATAGTTCTTTCATATCAGAAGTTTGATATTCATGAACTGCAAAGAAATACAAATTGTGATAAATCTCAACAGATCCTTTAATTCAATATTTTAAGTCCCTCATTAGTCACTTGAATTCCCTGAACAAAGAACTAGGATTAGCACTCCTATGTCCTAAGACACAACACAGACAGCAACTCTCTTCCACTAAAAGCGTAATCAGAATACCACAGGAATTGATCAAAACATTAACATCATTTCAGGGGCTTTGTTTTCAGCCAGCAGTGCCCTGCCAAGTCCCACATCATCTCATTTTGTTCTTCTGGTTTGGGGAAACTCGTCTCGCCAGTTCCTTGAGGATTGTGCAAGACTTCAGCTGAATGTGGCAAGGTTTTATTCCCCTCTGGTGCATCAGAGAAGCTGAAGGGCCAGAGCTGAACAACTTCTCTAACTGGGGAAGTACCACTGAGAATCAGAGATTCCAGCTGTTTTATCATGACTGTCTACCTATGGCTGGTCTACACACAGAATTACTTAAAAATATCTATCTTGCTTCAATTCATGTTTTCCTGTGACCAACTAGACACATTTTCAGTTAGATGTCACTCTTAGTGGTTTGGTTGATCTGACCTGAGAAACTTGTTGTTTTGGCTAGCTCATCCTGCCTGTCTCCACCACTAAGCATGTCTTGGATTGAGTGTTTGAACTCCCTCATTGCTCCTTGATCAAGGCTCTTGTCTGCACCTGTTAGCCACCCCAGCCCAGAGTGAGAGGTGCCATCGGAGCAGAACTCAGCATCATTGAGGTTAAACAAGGCCAAGTGCCGGGTCCTGGACTTGGGTCACAATAACCCCATGCAACGCTACAGGCTTAGGGAAGAGTGGCTGGAAAGCTGCCTGGCCGAAAAGACCTGGGGGTGTTGGTCGACAGCCGGCTGAACATGAGCCAGCAGTGTGCCCAGGTGGCCAAGAAGGCCAACAGCATCCTGGCTTGTATCAGGAATAGTGTGGCCAGCAGGAGCAGGGAGGTGATTGTGCCCCTGTACTCGGCGCTGGTGAGGCGGCACCTGGAATACTGTGTCCAGTTTTGGGCCCCTCACTACAAGAAAGATATTGAGGTGCTGGAGCGTGTCCAGAGGAGGGCAACAAAGCTGGTGAAGGGTCTGGAGCACAGGGCTTCTGAGGAGCGGCTGAGGGAACTGGGGTTGTTTAGCCTGGAGAAGAGGAGGCTGAGGGGAGACCTTATCGCTCTCTACACCTCCCTGAAAGGAGGGTGTAGTGAGGTGGGTGTTGAGCTCTCCTCCCAAGTAACAAGTGACAGGATGAGAGGAAATGGGCTTAAGCTGCGCCAGGGGAGTTTTAGATTGGATATTAGGAAAAATTTCTTCATGGAAAGGGTAGTCAAGCATTGGAACAGGTGGTGGAGTCACCATCCCTGGAGGTGTTAAAAAAACAGGTGGACGTGGCACTTGGGGACACAGTTTAGTGGGCATGGTGGTGTTGGGTTGATGGTTGGACTGATGATCTTCGAGGTCCTTTCCAACCTTAATGATTCCTAGTTTTTACTTTCATTAAAAAATAATCCAGCCACCAAGCCAGGAAATATGAAATTATACTCTACCCTTAATTGATTTAGTGGTGGACTTAGTAGTGTTAGATTAATGGTTGGACTTGATGGCCTTAAAGGTCTTTTCCAACCAAAACGATTCTGTGATTCTATTCTATCTCCAGGAGGGAGCTGTAGGATCCTCCCCTTTTGCATTTACATGCTGAGGGTGTCAGGAATGACAAAATACAACCACTTCCTTTTTCAGCTGCTTCTCCCTGAATATTTATTCTTCCTTTGGTAGCAGGCCAAGAATTCCTACATGTGAAAGGGAACAATAACCCTGCTGTCACTAATTTACTGTCACAACTTGGATTAAATTAAGCTCTGTGCTTCTAGTTTTGGCACGTGGGTGTTGAATCCACAGGCTGAGTTTTCCATGCTATCTGCTCCGTATAAGCACTGTTATCTGCATAAAAGAGATGCACTGCACCAATGTTCAGATATGGCATCAAATTTACTGTCTGTAGGCAATTATAGCAAGTACAAGACAGAAGACAAATTTAAACTAGATCATTTGCATGTGACTAACATTTGAAGACTCATCCATCCAATTTACCTCCTGGGAACTTTCACAGTGTTTAAGAATTCCCTGAAGAATCTGTCTGAATGAATTAACTTGGGAAAACGCTATCTTCAGGCTATCAATCAATCAGCCAGTCATGTATTTCTCTGTCAAGTTAGGTTTTGGCTGCAATTTTCAGGACACTAAAGAGAAACGTCATTGCAAAACAGCATCTTTTTGAAGCTGCTATTTCACCAGATATTTTTGAATCCTTCATTGGAAACCCAGGAGGCATTCTCCACTGAATGAAAAAAACACTTGAGCCAATATGGACCATTCGTGGAATGAGAATGTGGGGCTGGTTGAAAAATTTTGGAAAAAAATTTTCACTGAAAATTCGAATTTTAGTAAAACATGCTGATTTCAGCATGCTAAGAGCATTCCCTCTGGCTGTGGCAACCTAGGGTCAGAGCCTGCTGGGAATCAAGAGCACTAGCGTTAGGGGCTTGTCCCTGCAAGCAAACTATGGGAGTGATTCTTTCTTAATCTTTCATGAGAAATACTCCACTTAATATTAATTATTAAATATTAATTAGGTAATGGAGCAGTAGTCTGCAGTCTCTAGGGTACTTTTTACACTGGGCAAAACAAAACCTAGCAGTACTTTTCAGCAGGTCGCCTAAACCCCAGGAAAATCCCTGCCTACAAGTAGGTGGCAGGGCCTCTCTCATCTGGCTCTCAAAACAACTTACAAAGCCTCCTACAAAAACAGGTTGTGCCCAGCCTGGAGGTAATGATTCAGATGCAGCTGGAACCCTGCTTGTGAGCTGCATAACAAAAACTTGAGGAAACGTTATTTCCCTATGTTTCTTACAGTCAGAAGCTGGGTTTTGTTGATGAGTAACTAGCAAATATGAGGGGAAAACTTAGTAAGAAAGAGTATACTCTGGTACTTCAGAGAACAGCATCAGCTATAGATAAGAATCAGTAACAACAGGTATCTCAGCTCTGGAAGCCATGTTTCTGACAAATTCTCATAACTGTTTAGCTTATTTTCATGCAGCATTTTAAATTTTCTATGCTTTTTTACTTCTCTGCATGTGCAGTTTTCTGGTGAGCAGAGGAGAAGTTGAGAGATGTCAGACTGATGCTAACAGGGATACAAATCCTTTGTTTATTCTATAACTGGCTGACTCTCCCCTCTCCCTACCCATCCTTACTCAGATAAAAATCCCACTGCTGTTTTCCAAGTAAGGCATGCATTTTCAGGCCAGAAATGGCATCAGGAGTGATCACTTCCTTCCACTGCCCCCTCACGATGCTTCACGGCAGTGTGGGTGGCAAACAGGTACTGGTGTCTCCACTCCATCAGGAGGCTCTTCATTATGTGTTCAAAAAACTGTCAGAAGCAGTGGAATTCATCTCATTAAGTGCAGGCATCCCCAGCGTAGTGCCGCTCATTTAGGCTGTTTAGCTCATGGATAGAAAGAGGCACCTTTGGAGCAGCCTAATAAAGATAAAATAGGCCAGGTGACTTGCTATAAAGGTGCCTATTTTTCTCCTTTGGTTTTAATGGGAGCTCCAAGAATGAGTAGCTCTGATGGAAGCAGCCATGCTGAAGGCAGCTAGAGTAAGGGGACACTAATCACATTCCTCTTCATAATGATTTGAGATGAGATGACTCATTATTTTCCCGTCTCCCATCAAATACCTATGATTTACCTGAGCTCAGTTTGAACGCTGGCTTAGGAAAGGATCAGCATTCAAGAATAAGCCACCTTTGTTGTGGGAACATTCTGAGTAAAGGACATGGAGAAAAACATGGAAGTCCTCACCTCTGTTCATTTCTCTGTACTGAATACTTCATTCCTCAAATAGGGGAGGAAAAGTCTAGCTGTTTACATCAAAAAAAGTATTCCAGTCCTTTCTCAAAGCATGCCCATTAATTCCAGTTTTATCTTTAAAAATGATTTAATAGTCAAAATACATCTGTGTAGCACTGCCAATATCTCAAAGTCTGAAAACAACATTTCCATAGCAAAGGTCCCCAGTTGCCCCAGTAACCAAACCATGAGGTGCAAACAGTAACAACTGAATTTTGGCTAACTTTCTCAGCCACTGTACAATACAACATAATTTGCAAGTGAGACTGAAAAGGCAGGTGAAGAATCAGATATTTTGTGTGTACAACCATCCGTATTTGTACAAGTACAGTGCAAGAGGCTCAGCGTCACTCACAGGCAGCAGTAAATGAAAGCCTGAATCCCAAGTAAGCTGTGAGAGTCTACTGTTGATGTTGGCGACAAAGATTTCATGCTTCATTGGTGCGTTGAAGGCTTCAGCACAGACACATATACCGCATCTATTTTTATAAACACACCACAACTATATTGCAAGTGAGCTCGTAAAGTGGCTTCTGAAAGAAGCCCGGCATGTGTGTGAAGTACATGTTATCCATACTTTTTTACAAATCAGGATAAGACTTAAACTGTAGTCTGGACAATACTGAGAATACCTTACTCTTTAAGAATCTGGACTCCATTCAATTTGAAAATGGCAATAGGTGCCTTTGAAATACTGAAGTGCTTTAAGTCTTGATTAACCTGGTTTCTTGGATCATGTCTTAAGGGGCACTGGCTCCCTTTGCGTCCACAAAGACCAACCCAATACCCACAAGAGCCCTTCCCATAAAAGGGAGTCTTTCCACTGACTGTGTCAGGGCTTTGAAGAGCCCTAGTAATTTTAATGGCTACTGCTACAGGTCTGTGAGTAAAATAATCCTCTCCTCTATCTTTTTCTTCCCAGCCCTACCCTTGTTTCAATTGATGCAGGCCAAAGCAAACACAGTTTAGGATAGTGCTGGGGACAGAGTTGATCCCTGTGTTGTGGCTGCCTTCATACAATGCTGTGAAAGAAATCATGTTTCCTTGAGTCGTGATACAGGAGTTTTCATCTTGGTGTGCTGTACAGAAGAGGTCAAAGTAATTGCAGAAACCTACTCCACAAGTGAAGGTCTTCTGCCATCATGAGTGTTGTTTTGTCATCTTCCTTGGAGTACCACTGCTGTATCATCTCAGTACTGAATTGGTCACTATCTGCCATTTACTTAAAAAACTAACAAAATCAAAGCTATAAGATCTTGCTGATATGTTTGCCTGTTTGGGAAGTGTCTCTCTGTAAAAGACAGGAGCCTGCTCTCACGCTGACTTGTGCCCACCTTCACATTTGAGTTTACATTATTGATGCAATCATCAGAAAACATACTGAAAAATAGACACTGTAGAAAGGACAAAGATCTCTGTGCAAAATTATCTGGGTTAAAATTACCAGCCTCAAAATTTCATGTTTTATTTCTGACCTGCAGTTCCAGCTCACACCCTGGATACATTAATATTTTATACTTTTAATTGAATCACTTCCTGTGCACTGCATTGACATAATATTCCATCTCTTTGTAGGCTCAGTATTAGCAACAGTAGCAGAACCATTAATTAATAAATTCAAATAAGATTTAATTTATATTTTTGCACCTTTAAAATAAATAAATAATAGCTTCTCATTATCATTAACTTATTATTATAATCTTGTCTCTTAATATAATTTACTACATAATTAACAATGTCATATCTTTTTAAAGGCACTCATTTATTAAAATAATCATCTTTGGGTCAAAAATCTGAAAAAAAACCACGGAAAAGAGCACAAATAAAAATTATATAAGGGGCAAGAAGCTTTTCAGCTTCTGAAAACACTTGAAATGCAATAAATTAATTTTATCACTAACAAGTTTGCAATTGGTGATCCCTGAAAGTGGAGATTTTGGGAACTGTGAGACCCACAGAATGAAATGATGGTGAAATACTGTATGAATAGGAAACATTCTGGTTCCCCTTCTGGTTTGTTTTTTTTTTTTTTTTAATCTCAAAGCAATAGTGACATCCCCAGAGATGTTTTCCTAAATGCTCTTACACAGATGGTCCTATCACTTTGTTCTTTCCTTTAGCAGAAGTAATGATTAGAAGAAATGCAAAAGGCAATAAAGCTAAGCTTCAATAAAAGACCCTATGTTGTACTGAGCTTAATGTGGAAGAATCTTGAAGACAGATCATCAATGCAGTAATAAACATACATCCATTTCGTCATTGTTACATTGTGTAAAAGCGGATGCTGGCTCGTGGAGAGCTTGTGTTTTAGCTTGTAAGACTGGTTTATGTAATGGAAGGGCATTAGGAGACCACAAATAAAGGATCAGACAATGAAAACAGAAAATTCACTGCCATAGAAGCAAGTCTTAGGCGGAAATAACTTCCATAAGCGGCTGCAGAATGAGTTGCTGCAAAAGAAAATACGTAGGCAATATTCCATGAATCATACACTGTTTTTATGAAAACAGTGCTTGGAAAGACTCAATTAGATTTGAGGCATGCAGTTCATTCTTCTGCCCAAATCTGTGAATTACTTTGCACTAGATTAGGGTGGTCTGGGGGGTTGCCTCAACCCAGTAAAGAAATGTTAGAATGTATAGCCTGCATTTTGTGCTAGAGCACGTTTAGGGTTTAAGGATACATCATGCATAGAGAAACCCAAAGTTGACCAGTGGGATTTCTACAAAGCATACCTTTCCATAGTATAGCATCATAGAATCATAGAAACATTTAGGTTGGAAAAAACATAAAAAACAAGGCCTAGTTCACAGCATTTTGGATGGTTTTGGGGCAGGAGAGCGAAACATACTCCTGACTTAGCAGCTAAAGGTGGAGAGGAGGCTGTCTCTGTGGTTCTGTGTGTAGATGGCGGTAGCCAGCAAGGCAGGTGCTACTAGGACTTGCAGACTGTTTGTGTGCATGGCAACAGAACCACTGTCAAAGGGACAAATCATAGAATTAGAATGGTTTGGGCTGGAAAGGACCTTTAAAGGCCATCTAGTCCAACGCCCCTGCAATAAGCAGGGACATCTTCAACTACATCAGCTTGCTCAGAGCCCCATCCAACGTGACCTTCAATGTTTCCAGAGATGGGGCATCTACCACCAATCTGGGCAACATATGCCAGTGCCTCACCACCCTCATTGCAAAAAATGTCTTCCTTATACCTAGTCTAAATCTACCCTCTTTTAGTTTAAAACCATTACCCCTTGTCCTATCGCTACAGGCCCTATTAAAAAGTCTGTCCCCATCTTCCTCATAAGCCCCCTTTAAGTATTCAAGGGCCATAATAAGGTCTCCCTGCAGCCTTCTCTTCTCCAAGCTAAATAACCCCAACTCTTTTTAAGCTGTAACAGTGAAAATGTAAAGGCCTAGGAGTTCACGATGGCAGATGTTTTGTGAATGTTAGTTGTGGCCAAAGCCACTTGGTTCTCCCCTCTGAGCTTAGAGCCAGGCCATTTTCACACACGGCATGTATCTAATAATGATCAGATATCCAAGAATTCACACGAAGTACACTTTGCTGAACTCCATCCCTGCAGTTTTGGCAACATACTGAACCTATGCATCCATCCTTCAGTGACGGAGCCTGCTGTTTCCCATAATTTCCACTTAGTCATAGAAACTTTGCTTTTGGATTATTCCCATAGCCATATGATGGGTATGGAGGTGGTCACAGTGTATTTTGTTACAGGAGTGTTACATCAGCTTGTACTGTTAGGTTAAGCTCCCTTAAACTAAAATCAAATGATGTACAGAGTGAGTAGGAATACAAAAGCTTTGAGTCAGCGCTTCTCACAATTACTGATTACAGGCAAGCAGTGAATACCTGTAAGATTTAAACCACAAAAATGTGCCTAAGCTTTAGACACCAGGCACCAGAAATAGCAACAGAAATAAACTGAAATTATGAATGTAGAGTTACAATTCAGATGTACTAGTACTTCAGGCAAGTAAAAAATGTAAGTAAAATAATAATTAATAGTAAGCGACTTTGAGAGTTAAAGAGAGTTGGTTTTCAGTGTAGGATTTTTAGAAGTAAATTCTGGACTTTTCCTGTGCCTTCAAGGACCTTGTCCAAAACATCGCACAATTTCATGCAGATTCTAGAACTAATGGCAACCATATGTATAAATTGGATTCAATGGAGAGAGTCACACCGATTTGTTGGTTTGGATTTGTCCCCTAAATTGGACAAACCATTTCACTAGCTTTTTAGCCCCAGTTCCTGTGACTCACATTGCAGGGCATGTGACTTCACTTTTCCTTTTTTATAATGAAAATTTCCTGGGTCTCATGAAAATAGAGAAAGGCCTAGAAACTCAGAAGACAAATCAAAGGGCGGGGGCGGGGGAGAGAGAAAGGGGCAGAGGGGGGGAGAGGGAAAAAAGATAAAGAAAGAAGGAGAAAAGATAAAGAAAGAAGGAGAGAAGGAAAGAGAGAAAGAGAAAGAAAGAGAGAAAGAAAGAAAGAAAGAAAGAAAGAAAGAAAGAAAGAAAGAAAGAAAGAAAGAAAGAAAGAAAGAAAGAAAAGAAAGAAAGAAAGAAAGAAAGAAAAAGAAAGAAAAAGAAAGAAAAAGAAAGAAAAAGAAAGAAAAAGAAAAAGAAAGTAAGTAAGTTAATTTAAATATTATACAAATATCTAATAGCAGTTCTGGAAGGACGATCAGACCTATCTCCATGGCACTTGAGCTGAGGAGTAGTACTGGTGTCACATGGAGTCAGCAATGTGTTTTCATATAAATAAGCTATGTCTGTGGACACCGTCTTTTCTGTACCTGTTTTTTTATACACATACCCACCCTCCGGACCGATAAAATCTGACTGGTGGAGCCAGAAGCATTTAGTCCTCCAGTTGCTGCAGACACCCAAGTAACATTTTGAGCTATTTTGAAGTATGCTATTTCTTTTGGAGTTACACCTGCATTTAAGTGCTCCCCACCGACCTATCCATCCACAAGTCCCCTTTCAACCAGCCACACTGTTGACCACCTTGTCCCTGTAAGAAAACATTCTCTGGCCAAAGGTGTTCAATGCATTTCTTCAAAAATTTGCAAGTCCCATAGTGCACCTTCTGCACTTCAGGGGGCAACAGACCTCTGCCACAGCCCATGTCTCTATTTAGACTCATAGGCTTCAAGAAACCATTGTGTCTGTGCCATTCCTGCATATTTGCTGCTTTAAAAACTCTCTTTTTTTTTTTTTTAATGAGCAAAGAAATCAAAGGTTAAGAACACGAATGTTTGTAGCTAACGTATGTTTTCTTTTTGTGCTTTTGTCAAAGGTTGCCTGCTTGCTGTTACAGTACAGTATAATGCTTTCTGGTACTATCTACATACCAAACAATAGCTGCAGGGACACAAGCCCTTTTACAGAGGGACCTATTTATTCAATAGCTTTGAAAACACCTGCTTTAAAACTAAATCTCCTTTGCTTCAGGCACTGGTTTCTTAAGAGATAAATGAGGTCAAGAAGATGGTGTGGTGTGTGTGAATTTCTGCTTATGAAAGTAACTCATAAGCCTGAATCACTGAGTGCTATTGTGTCCTTGGCATGGAGGCAAACTTTACATGAAAAAGAATCAAGGGATTTGTCTACTAAAAAAAAATAGATTGTATTTAAAAATAGGTCAGCATGCTGTGTGCAATTCATAGCGCATATTACCTTAAGTATTCCTCAGAACTTGTTCCTTAAATGTGAAAGGAAGAAAAAACTGTGTCAGAAAGGAAAAGAATCTATACCTGCTGCATTTTGCTAGGATAAAGGCCTTCAATTCAGTCTTATCCCCATGTCACATCAGTGCATAATGTTAAAAACTACAGCGATACATTGAAAGGCCAGAACTCTCAGAAAGAAAGGGGCTATCAAATCATTATTTAAAAAAAAAAGTTGGAGTGTATTTTTATTGCGATGAACACATAAAAATACCTGTTTGTCTTTATCAGTGTTGTGAAAACAAGGGAACTATGCTTTCTCTGAATTATTAGGTATTTAGACAGGCCTGAGCCAAATAAGAAGTTGCAGAGAGAAAGAATGAGCTTATGAAATGTGAGATAAAATATAATGTCTCCATTTGATATCATTGCAGTTCCTTTCCTGTGGGTACTCAGATGACTGTGATTTTTGAACATACTGATGCTTGAGAAGGGGGGTTTGCTCATACAACTATGAATAATCATGTTTTAAAAATCTGTTCATTCAGAGAGCATATGCTGTCCAGATACTTTATGTATGACTCATGAAGAGGACTAAGGACACAACTGAAGATGCCAAGTTAAATGCAGAAAAGTCAGGAAGTAATAAAAATAAGGTAAAGACACAAAGAACCTTAATTCAACTTCTTTATCAATATGCGATATTAGAGAATGATATAATCCTATGCTATTTTTTTCCATGGACATTCCAGATAACCATGTTACAAGAGCTCAACATGCCCTTGTTTTGTTTTATCATAAATTAATTTCTGCTTAGACACATTTTTTTCTCTTGCAGGTGAAATTCTTGGTATTTCTGAAATACATTTGCAGGAAGAAGGTTACAGCTCTCACCATACAGAGCAACCCAGAATAATCTGCTGAACTATTTGTGTCCTTATTTTATAAATGGAAATGCCCATCTGTCATGACGGTCCCCCCAGCTAGCCCAGTATCCTGTGTGTTTGCGGAGAAGGACCCACAACATCTGCACAGCATTCAAGAATGAAGGCACAAAACCTTCTCCCTGACCACAGCGGGACGGGGACAGGCCAGAGCTCAGCTCTTCAGGAGTCCTCAGGGGCCAGCATGTAAGACCAGCTCTTGCCTGCTTTCTGTAAAGACTGGCCAAGCTTTTCCTTTTGAGCTTTGCTCGCGGGAAGGAGTGTTTTAAACATTTATTCACGGTATGTAAACAGTGGAACAGCAGCAGCTCTTCATGGCAGAACATGTGATTTCAGTTCAGCACGAAATTAAATAACTGATTTCCAAAATAACACATCCACTAAGGCTTTTTGATACCAACTAGGGTAATTTTTTTACTTGCACAAAGTTAGGATATAAATCCTAGGCTGTATAAATGTTTAAAAGTGCTGTCAGCCCAAGGGAGGGCTAACAAAAGTCTGCTTGGTGACAAGAGATGTACCTTAATCTTCTCAATTTGTTTTATAGTTGCTGTTGAAATGTGTAAGACTTCGTTCGGCTCCAATGAACGGAAGGCTACAGTGCAGGCTTCTGCCATAGTTTCTGAAGATTTACAACAAATGAATCTTTTGCCAAAGGTAATTCTTCTAGAAAAAACTCTAGCAGTTTAATGGAGAAAAGAGTAGAATGCTTATTTTTTATGCGTCAAGAGGTCAAATGTCTGCTGTCATTTGTGTGTGTGGGATGACGGGGGTAGGCAGTTAGTTTTCAGTACATCCTATTTTATTCAGATATGAGATATATAACAAAAAGAAGGAAATTTTAAGCACTCTGTATTTTATGGCTAGTTCAGGAGGAACATATATTATAAAATATTTTCTTAAAGGAAATTAATTCATATTTCCATTGTCCACATGAGATGATCTCTATGCTGAAATAAGGCCACAACCTGTCCCTTTCCCCTTCCTTTCAGCAAAACATGGTGTCAGTTTTACAGAAGAGAAAACAGAGAGAGAAAAGTTAAATGATTTGCCCAAGATCATGTAAAAAAGCTGGTAGTGGAATCAGAAATTGAACCTGCATTATCTGATTCCCTGAGAGCTTTAGGGACAAATGTGTCCATTTTTCCTATATTCTACCTTTTCTCCGCTTCTGTGTTTGACATTTCAGCCAGCACATTTCTATGGCCTTTCTTTTATTAACCCTCAGAAGCTTTAGATTCACGATAACAGGTGTCTGGTTTAACCCCAGCCTTGACTCTTTGTAAGCACTGCTCAGCAATAACTAAAACATCCCTGTATTATCAACACTGTTTCCAGCACAAATTCAAAACATAGCCCCATACTAGCTACTATGAAGAAAATTAACTCTATCCCAGCCAAAACCAGCACACAGGGCACACACCATATAAAATATCTGCCATGTGTGAAATAACAATAGCCATGCTCACACAGAGCCCAAGATAAGGCGAGAATAAATGAGCATCATGTCCAATGATTAGCTAGTTTCTACTATTTGATGTAATGTATAGTCCAGTTACATGGCTGATGGCTAATGGCTAATCAAGCCTCAAAACTTTAAATACAAAGAATGATGACACAACTTTTTTTTCAAAATCTTTAGTATTTTTTAGGGTGGTTTTTTTCCCCTCTTGTGGCTTTTCAGCAGAAAATAAGTTAACGGGATTTGTTAGAAGCAGCCAGTCTCAAACAGCTCACAAAATGCAAAGTATAAAGGAACTGGAAAAGCTCTTAGCTGCATGAGACAAGAAAAAAGGGGTGTCGTTTTTAATCTTCTCTTTCTAACCCAAGACAGTCCCATTGACCTAGGTGTACAAATGAATGCAACAGTGGAACTTACTTGTAATTCAGCATGGCAATTAAGAATGCTCTTGGAAGCTTTGCTGAATGGGGACTGTTTAGCTCAGGTATTTGAAATCATTTGCAGCTGGAGTGCCCAAACTGTCCGGCCTGTTGTCAGGGAATACAATCGGTTGGAAAGGATGAGGTGCATTGCATGCTCAGGAAGGCAGTTGCCCCATGTTGCCCAGTCCAGCACAGGATGGTCTTCGGCGTGAGATCCCATCTGAGGACTTACTGCACCCAGTGGTGCATCACTTTCAACACGCTTAATAAAATAAAGCCTGCTGCACAGATCAAACACTTTTTATGGTTGTTTCAGCATATTATATTCCACTATGGCGTAGCAGATTTCCCTTAAAACAGATTGGTTTCAGTCCTTTGTCTCCACAGGGCAGTGCTACTTCAACTTGTTATTTATGTATAATTGCAGTTTGCCTGAATTAGACTGTAATTACAGCCTAGAACCCAAAACTCTGCATCCATTTCAGCTTTCTGGGATTTTTTTTATTGTTAAGTTTTAGTTTCTAATTTTTCACGTTCTTTTGCTCCAAGTAGGAAACCAGTTGAAGCTTTCTGAAGCTATGCATGTGATTTAGGTTATAATGGAAAAATGTGTCAGCTTTATCAGAAGTTTTTCTCAGATCTCACAACAAAATATGGCAAGCTGATTTCTTTGCTGAATTCTTTCCCTCTCTTTTTAAAACATAAATTGTCTTGGCTTATTTCAATACAGACAGACAAAGACCTTGTACTTTATGTAGGGTGCTCCATTCTTGCAATCTCAGAGCACTTTATAAATAGATAGGAGGCATCAAAGAAGAAAGAGAGTGCTCAAGGGCAGAAACATCACACCATGGCTCTTATTAAGGTAGTAAACCATCCTTTACTTAAAGGGACCATCCCCTATATCTCTCATTTGTTAATCAGGTTATTGACTCCAATTTACTTCATATGTCACGGGAGTAAGAGGAGGGCTGAATCAATCAGTAAATCCTCTGCACAGCAGAAGAAAATTATTTGACTTGATTAATCTGCTTTCCACTGTAGAATTCCACCTTGAGAGTCTTTTAACAAACAAATAGCCAGAAACTTCTCTTTCCCCACTAAAAAAGCCCACCATCTCTCAGCCAAAGTCTACTCTGAAATACAGATTTGTGACTGAGGGTTTGCAAAGCTGTAGGTCCAAACAGGATTTGGTACCTGATATTTTCTCTGCATTTAGCTACCAGGTTAAATGAAATTCATACATCTAGATTGATAACTTTATCCCAGCCCAAGAAAAATCTAATATTCCACAGTAATAAAGTGAAATCTGATGATTATGTAAGTGTTTTACATTCAAAATATGCTTTACTGAATAATTCCTCTGCCAAAAACCAAAATCCTTTCACTAAGAGACATGGTACTGTGCTGTTCACCAGCACACAGCCATTAAAATAGCTGCAAAGAAATCTTCAAAGATGAGGTAGCGGAGGAGTGTTGATATGCACTTTGTGATTACCCTCATTGGAACATGATCCAAATTGCAGCATCAGCATCTTCACTCCTACAAAATTTCAATGGTTGTTTACTCTCCACAGGTAAATAAGACTGTTGCTCATCAAAAACTTACCTGCAAAATCAATATAAAATCTGCTCTTTAAATAAACCGTTCTTTTAATTTAAAAAGTGACTGCTTTCCATAAAACTTAAAAACAAATAATAAGCCATACTCTTAAAATTCAGAAATGCTGGTGTGGTGCTTTGTGGGGATGGCAGTTTGGACCTCTCACATTTCTGGTGCCAGCAGGGTCAGACCTCTACTGGTGCAGAAGACTGGGGTGCCAGAAGCTGGAAGTGTGGTGGGGAGGGTCTCATCCGTTATACAAAACATGCTCATGGGCCGCCTCTAACTCTCAGAATACCACGTGGCATTTTCTAATCAAAATTTTCCACTTTTTCATCAAAATGTGTTGTTATGGCTGCAAAGTCAGTATTCTATGGAATTTTCATTCCTTTCCAGTCACATTTTTTATAGTCAAAAGAAAAGGAAATGGTAGATAGAACTAACCCGAATGTGCTGCATCTTATCTTCTGTGCTGAGTAATTTTATCAGGATCATCAAATTCCCATGAAACCTGTGTTTATGCTTGCTGTGCTGATGTTAAAAACACTGCCCACAAAATGGATGCGTGGGTAGAGAAAAGAGGTTTCTGACCTGCACGCAGAAATTGCTTAGCTCAGAGCAGTGACATTCTTACCGAGAGCTGATCTCAACATTTGCCAGATGTGCCGTGTATGAGGAGGCCTTTCGCAGCTTCTTCCGTGGTGCTCTGGAGGATGGATGCTCTGGCAGAAGAGAGATTTCCGCCTCCATTTTGGGGAGCTTTGTGCTCAGCAGCTCCTGTCTGAAGCAAGGGTTGTGGAGTGGCTGTGTGCCGCAGGCTGGTCAGCCTTATTCTGCCAGATTTACTGTGTTTCCTCAGCTGTGGGACACTTCAAGTCACTTTTTTTTTTTTAAATTTCCTTGAAAATCACCTCACTTCAAAAGTTAAGAAAAGAGGTTTTTAAGAAGTCTTGAGTAAATTTACCCTCAAGCCACTGCCCTAGCAAGAAAATAAGTATTTGTGGCCATGTCTGAAAAATGCATGACAGTCCCATAATCTGGTTGCCAAGCCCGAGTGGCAGCTTTTCTGTGCCTGGCCCCTTCGCTGCCTGTGCTAGCAGCTGACGAGGGCTGTCTCAGAGCAAATATTTGAGGCTTGGCACAGATGCCCTGCTCTCCCTTCACTTCCTGCATGGCATGTTTGCTCTGAATGAGCTCGTGGAGTGTCAGGGTAGTACGCAAACATCTCGGGATGAGATCTCATCCAGGATCTATGCAGGATCCAGGGACTACTTCTCTGGATGGTTAAGAAAGTGGGTCATTTTTTTTCTGCTAGACAAGTTTATGTAGCTGATATATCTGTTACTAATTCTGTTATGGAGATAAACAGAACTGTTCGCACTGGAGGCTATTCTCTTCACTATTAGGAGTGAGGAACTCAAATATACAAGATAAGAGAACAAAGTGAAGGAAAGACAAGATAATAAATTATAGCAAGGACATAATACTGGGTTTTATTAACAGCAATCTCAATTTAAAAAAAAAAAACAACAAACCAACCATGTGTGGTCCTGAACTCTAAACAGAGGCACTTATCAAAGGCTGTGCAAGGAATCTTGAGTTTATGTCAGAGCACTGCAGTAACAATCATCAGCAAAATCTAATCAATACCTGATTCCTGAGTAATGCAGGTTAATCTCCTGGTCCATCAACCATGCAGGGTCTCACGTAGCACTATATGGGTTGGCAAGAGTTATTGTGTTTGTTGCTTTTTTTAATAACCCCTATAACTTATATATTATGAACATAATTACCTACTCTGCTGCATCAAAAGATGTGTCCTGATTTACACTGACAAATTAAATGTAATGAGATTTGCCAATGGAAATCCTGAACCATTTTTTTAGTACAGTAGAATGCATAACTATATTTCAATAATAATACATACTATAGCCTGCTGCAGGATAGTTTATTCACACACTCTTCTGCAATATTAGCGCTAAAAATCAATAGGCAGAATCAGAAGATTTGTAAAGAAAATTTGAAAGATAAGTAATTTCAAATGCGGGTGGAGGCACTGTCTTGCAAACACCACATTTTCCTATAGGCCTGTTTACAGACCTTACCCACGGGTGGCATGGAGCAGCTTAGACCCAGTAACAGAAACAGAGCTGCTCAAATGGATTTAGAGGACAAAGGAGAGGTATTGTTCTTTTACTAATAAGAAAAAATCCTGGGTAAAACTGCCCATTCAAACTTTTGAATTCCACTATATTTTGAAATAAGGGCATATTTGTCCTGCTTAGGGAGCCTGGGCTAGGGATTTCTGAAGGAGGTCTCAGCAGGCTGGGGGGTCTGTGCAGCACAGTGCCGCGGAGGCCACAAAGCCGTTCAGTTAGGTGAATGAAGAGCTGCACCCGAGCTGTTGCACTGGAGTCCAGTCTCGCAGCAGGGCCAACAAGGCTGCATCTAGCTCCAAGGCGGGCTGGGGCACAGGAAGCTTGGGGGTGTTTTCAGAAATGACTGTACGATACCAACAGACCCTGACTGCTAATATTGCTGCTGTTTTCAGTTGTCTTGGCTAACCTGTCTTTACAAGATTGTTACATGTGTTAATAACTTTACCAAATATTTCCCAAACCAACAAAAGTATCATGGGGGTCTTACCATGATGGTTTTCTCATTTCAGGATATAATTAAATTTAGCACATGGGACTTAATCACCACCATGCAGCAACTTCAATCTAAATGTGAAAAAGTACCAATGAAACTATCAGGTTGGTTAAGACAAGGCTGAAAGCATTAGCCTTCAGCTCCATCCTGCTCACCTAATCCAAGCAACGATTCCACTCAAATCCGTGGTTCAGTTCAGGAGAAGGAGAAAAAAGGAGCTGTGTCTCAAACCCTGCAGGGATGGAGGAGTGTGGGGTTGCAAGCACTGGAGTTTTGCTTCTAGTGCCTCACTGGAGCAATTGTTTTGTAATGCTGTATTTCATCACCAGCTTCACTGGAGATTTGAGGTCTGACCAATACTGAACCCTTCTGTTTTACTCAGCAGAGTTAAACTTAACAGGGGGAATTCTAACAGGCCCATTAAAAATAGGGAAAAACCAGAACATCTAATTAAGTTAAACCAAATAATCTGGTGACACTCAATGTGTGTAGAAAGAATAGTTTGCAAAAACATGTGATTAGGGATAGAACAAAATGAAGAAGAGTGGAAAGGAAGAAAGAGGGAGACAGGTAAGCAGGGAGGCAGAAATTTATGCAGGCACAGTGGGTAACTGGGCCGTCAGGACACATGGGCTGGTATGTGGAGTATACATCCTGTCTGCCCCATTCAGAAGCAAAAAAAAAAAAAAAAAACCCAAACAAAGAAACCTTTCCCACCAAGCACTAATTAGAACACATCCTCAGATTTCATTTAAGTTTGGTCTTTATTTTCTACAAGTGTGAAGTCAGTATGAGTAATCTTAAAATGGGGAATAAAAGAACACAGGTTTTTGCTTGTAAAAGTGTCATGATTTTGATCCAGCCAGTTTTATCCTTTTGGCATTTGTGTTAACTATACTAACAGTTGAGTTAGCTATACTAAGAGATGTGAGGGCAACACTCATGTTGAACCATCACATGTGCTACCATATGCAAACCAGCAGATTTTGCATTATTTCGGTGAAATTAGCTCTGTTAATTGCAAAGATTCACCTTCCTCAGACAAATTTAGCTCAGAACACTGCCCTGCTTTCAGGCTGCAATTAAGAGCAGGAGCAGCAGGTCTGTGATTTCTAGTTTCATTATAAACAATTTCAGTAATTCCATTTTGAAACAGAAGACAAGGCTACAAAATGTTCTTAATGTGTCATTGCTGGGTTTACTGCTTAAATTTCAATTGCTGTCATTCACTGTATTCTGTTCAGAAAATAACCAAAATTATACTTCTTGGTATCCATGAAAATTATTTTTCATAAACACATCCAGTGTCTAATTTTACATTTACTCTCTTGTGTTTACTGTAAGTGGTGAAGACCACCCTCCTTTTATAAATGAAATCATGGTCTTGCACATAAATCGCTAAATTTGATGCTGATATCTTACTGGTTCTTACCCAGCTAACATCTTCCAGATTTTATAACCCTCCTTTATCTTGCCGTGAGGTTTTCCATTTGTGATTTCAGTAAGGTGAAAGATCTTTCATGTAGGGAATTCACGCCTGCTGAGGTAGGTTCTTCGAGGGACTGGTTTAGAGAAACAAATCTCCCAGGCTCAGCGCTGACCTTTGGGCTTACAGGTGTGGAGCCTCGAATTTATATACTAACGGATCAGGAAAGCAAAGAGTTTGAAAGGAAAGCTTTTATTTTTGTGATGGGGATTCGCACAAGTGATTGAAGCGCTGAGATTGTTCCTTGTAAACTGGTAGAGCCTTACCTGCAACAAGCATGATTTGAGCTTGACTCAAGGATGTTTTCAATACTCCGCTAAGCCACCAATGGGCAAAGAGGATAAACCTAATCACACTGCTCTAGCAAACTAGTAAAATAATCTAAAGTGGATGCTGCAGGTAGATAAAGAAAATATAGTGGTTTTTCCTGTGGTGTGAATGAGAGCAGCTGGGAGCTCTGGCATCTGCCAGCCGGCCACTGAGGGCAGCTGAAGAGTAGCAAGAGCCGAAAGCTCCAGGACCATGACCTTGATGACTTAAAGAGTATGCTAGCCAAGAAGACTCCAGGCTTTGCTGTGGACAGTGTCTGTATGTACTTGCTTGAAGAATACATACTGTAAATTCAGTTTCTAAGCACACAGTATGTGACGCTTTCCTTGAAGCACTTATTATTACTCATAATTCCCCTGCAAATCAAGTGAAACATGGGGCCTCTGTTTCCAGTAATACCCATTTAATCAGGCTTACCTTCTCCATTTGGCTCATTACACAGCTTTTATTCTTTAGCTGCATAAACTGTGGTAGAAATTTGTTTTCTAAAAGACCTTTTTTCTAAAAACAGAGTTTGAAGCTTTTTGCAATTTTTCAGTCCATGATTTTGCTTGTGCTTAAAATCTGACAAGTAGCTTTCCTTTCTGCATTATTATTTATCTTTGCTTTTGAGCAGACTGACAAGTATATACTGATGGCAGACCTCATTTTAAAAAGCTAAATTCTTCTTTTGTTTCCTGTTTCATTTTTTTAAATTTCTGGAAATCGTCTGTCATTCAAAGTTGTTAGAAAGGAAACATATTCTATCTAAAATTATTTTATCTTGCTGGTTTAAGTAGAAAATCAAGAAATTAACTGTATGTAATGAATAAAGGATTTGACCAAAGTCTATTAGGATGAAGTGAGTCTAGGCCAAATCACTGTCAAAATGACTTGTAGGCAAGGCTTGGGATTTGAGTCCTGAGTTTTGAAGTCTGTCCATTCAGTTTAATCAATGAAAATTCAGTGAAATATATTGGAAGGGTGGCAATGGAAAGTCTGGCCCATGACTTCTGGATACATAATTAAAATGAAGAACTAGTGGCCAAGAGTAAGGGTTCTGTTGATATACCTACGCTGCCTCACTGTATGACTGTCAATGCTGCAAAATCTTGGTTGAAGGACAACAGGTAACAAGGTTAAAGAAATATTACAGTGACCAGGAAAGGAGAAGATGGTGGGAGGAGGAAGGCAGAGGTAGAAAGCAGGATAATCAAATGTTGCATAACATTGCTCAGTCATGAGCTCATAGCAATGACCTTTTTCCTGACAGAGAAGAGTAAAGGTTAAGCATCAACTGTGCCTCAGCCAGCATGAGCTTTTCAGTGTGATGCAGTTGCTAAGCTCTCCGCAATAGGCATCCAAACGTATGCATTTAGAAAGCAATGTGAATCATCTGGAGTAATGATAACTGAGGAGACATAAGGAAAAAACCAAAGTCAAAACTCAGTGAGGCACTCTTAAACTTCATTTGAGAAAGAAAAAAGATTCCACCTTCAGGTCTCTAAAAATAGTCACAGAAAAGTACCGCTTCAGATACAGAGAAACGCTTTGCTTCCTCAGGCCTGCGCAAGAGGATGCCTGCTGACAAAAACCACTCAGGTTGTGAGAGGACAGATACATTCGACTTTGTACATGAAGAATTTCACGGTTGCATTTGTAAAGCTCACAGCTACTACAAGCTCTGAAGCCATGCTATCATCCAGTGGAGCTGGATGGCATCATTTGCAGTCCAGGGGAAAAGAAATAGAGAAAACATCTCTCTTTTCATAATGCCTTTTATGTTCGAGCCAGTCTGTGGCTTGAGCTAAATCTGCTGTGAGTATTTTGTAGATTTTTTTCTGTTAAGACAAGCTGGTCTGTGAGGGACCTTGCTGATCAAGAAAACAATACACAGTTATCTCCCAGCGAGAGTTCAATCAGCTCAGAAATTCACAGCTGGCTTAAAAGGAGTGACATATAAACAGGAGGTAAAGTTCAGTGCAGTAAAGCATATTAAGAGGTGAACAGGATGGGATGAAACATAAGAGATGAATGAATGACACGGGGAGTTGGAATCCATTCTGCTAATCACAGCCAAAGCAGGACACCCTGTGTGAGCCAGGGAAGCCAGCTCAGTGCTGCTGTTGGGTTGCACATTTGTTGTGTGGTGTAGAATTTAATCCCTGGAAACTATGAAATTCAGGACCTTGGGATTAATTCGTTTGGCCAGGTTTCTCCAGAGTAACTGTCAGATAAGAAGATGCAAATGGCAAGCATCAAAAGTGATTCTTGCCATTCCCTGCCCCCCCGCCCTCCTTACCTGGATTTTCTTGCTGAACAGGAGCTGTTAGAAGCTGTGGAAGTCCTACAGGAAAGCTGAGAAAAAGCAATATCCTATAGCAGAAAGGAAGATGCATTCACAAGTTTTGCCACCTTCGCCTCCAGAGAATCTGGGTGGAACCACAGCCTTCTAAGGTCTCACAAAGGAGAGGTATGGAGGAAAGATCTTTGAAAAGTAATTTTAAGTAATATCATTAAAAATACATCTGTTGAAACCAGTGTGCAACATCTGTGGTGATTTTATTTTGCTGAATTTGCCCAATAGGATAATCCTAGCCAAGATGAAACTTCTGAGAGGAGAGTATTTTTGGTACCTGAGAATATTTGCTTCCCTCCCCCACGACCCCCGAAAAAAAATTAATGGAATACTGTAGACCTGTGACAAATTTACTTTATCAGCAGCTCATCAGGAAAGGAGTAGAGCAGAAAAGTGAAAAACAAAGTGATAGAAGATGCCAGGCTTATAGCCCGGGTGACCTAGTACTCCTGTTAAGTAGTTTCAGTACTGCTCTCAAGGAGTGCCATCCATGAAAGAGGAATTACTACTTTCTCAGCTAAGTATGACAGGATAATGAGCATTTTACAGATTGAAGAGGAAGGATCAGAATAAAACACACAGTTCAGATGTTAGACATGCATTTTTAGGGCTGTGCAGCAGGCCGGTGACATTCAGCAGTATTCTCTGAGGACATAGACCTCAGAGAAAACAAGTGCATTGAAATGAGTTTGAAGGGTGCTAACAGCAGAACTATTTGTTTGTTTGCATACCAAAGTCCGAGGATTTCATCTAATAGTTCCTGCAGGTGGTGTGTAGAACCTGAAGGCATGAGAAAAGACATAAGAGCTGTGGCTCTAAATATAAACAACACATGCAGATTCAAACTTCCTGCTCACTAGAAGAATTATGGAAAAGTTCCCAAATCCTGGAACTGGTTACAGTCTTTGGGACCATTCTGTCAAACTTGGTGCTGTTTTTATGATTTTACTAGTGTGGAAATACTAACAGAATCACTCATGATGCTTATGTTTGTGTAAAAGAAGTGCTGCACTTCATTTCTCTTAATCATGAGCCTGCACGCTGATGAGGCATTAAGCATAGAAAGGGAATTGCATATTCATTCACTACCGCTAACGAAGCTGGGAATGGTGGCACCCGTATATCCTCAGCAAAAAGCGGGCATGTATCCACTTTTGAAAATGTTTGAATTCTGGTGTTTCCTGTACCCAGCTAAATATTTTCAAGTAACTTGTAGGAACACCTGAGACACCCACGTTCCTGTTGAGTTTGGCTAAAACGAGCAGATCAAAAAATATTTGGGAGAAAGGAAAGGGGAAAATGCAGATCATACAAACAAACTGAATCATCACAACATCTACTAAGAAAAACAGGTCAAAAATATAAATCCGCAGTCTTAGTCCTCACCACAAAGACATTCAGTGTTGACTGCCCTGTTTTCCAATGCTCATTAATATTAAGAACAGGATTTACAGTTCTAAGGGGGATTCTTAACATTTCCTAAACTTTGCTACAGCTGTCTTCCCCTCCTATTGAAGCTTAATACTGTTTTCCCCAGCTTTTTAACACTTTAAAAGGCTTCCTAATTCCACAGAGCCACTACTGAATAATTCCTCCACTGCCACACATGGCCTGCTGAGCATCAAGTGGGAAAAAAACAGAATGAAACAAGCAAAGGGAGAACGATGGGAAAAGAAAGGAAAAGGAAAATGGAAAAAAAGACTGATAGAGGAGAATGGGGTGAAAGAATGGGCAGAATTACAGTATTTGGACTGTGTCAGAAATGTCTTAGGCTGTCAGAAAAAAAAAAAAGAGATAATGTTTTCAAGTAATTTCTAAGCCCCTGTGAAAGC
The DNA here is from genome assembly GCF_030463565.1 of Pelecanus crispus. Lineage (NCBI taxonomy): Eukaryota > Metazoa > Chordata > Aves > Pelecaniformes > Pelecanidae > Pelecanus > Pelecanus crispus. The sequence goes on from NC_134643.1 coordinate 12,807,730, forward strand.
TGGGAGTCAAATGTGAAAATTCTCAGTGCTATGTGGCTTGGGTCTTATTCCTCCTCCAGAGCAACTTCTAGTAGATCATGAATAAGTGATACACTTCTGTTGAAAAAAATATATATTGTTTACCTCATATTTCTTTGAGAAGCAATAGCAGAAAGTGAGGAAATCAAATGGGAGGGATGTAGAAGTAGCAGCTTGGGTTCAACAGGCAGAGATACTGAGTGTCTGGAAATCGGTTTTGGGTTGTTTGCTTACTTTATTAGAGATGTTCTGTGAATCTTTAGCAATTCATTAGGGATGTTGGTTTTAATTGAGATGTTTATAGAATTAAAGAAGACACTTTTCTGCATGTGAAATCTAATGCTATTATAAAATGAGTGGAGGAACATGGTCACATCTCTATTGAACTGTATTGGAGTGTTCCATGTGCAAATTCTGAAAGAACATGAGATTAAATTCAAAGCAAAGTCATACAATGGCCAAGAACCTTACTCTATTTAGAGTTATCCAACTACACCCCCAGCTTTAAACCATTAACCCTATCATTCTGCTTTTTCATTTTTTATAAACTCTGGAGGAAAAATAGACAAGCACTCAACAGAGGACTGTTGTGTCTGTATGACTAGAACTGATCTGGCTAAAAATTAACCTAATCAGAAGTAAACCACAATAAACTGCAATATACTGCAATTTCTACAAGGCCAAGTGCAAGGTCCTTCACCTGGGACGGGGCAACCCCCAATATCAATACAGGCTGGGGGGTGAAGGGATTGAGAGCAGCCCTGCAGAGAAGGACTTGGGGGTACTGGTGGATGAAAAGCTGGACATGAGCCGGCAATGTGCGCTTGCAGCCCAGAAAGCCAACCGTATCCTGGGCTGCATCACAAGCAGCGTGGCCAGCAGGTCGAGGGAGGTGATTCTGCCCCTCTGCTCTACTCTGGTGAGACCTCATCTGGAGCACTGCGTCCAGCTCTGGGGCCCTCAGCACAAGAAGGACATGGACCTGCTGGAGCGGGTCCAGAGGAGGGCCACCAAAATGATCCGAGGGCTGGAGCACCTCTCCTACGAGGCCAGGCTGAGGGAGTTGGGGTTGTTCAGCCTGCAGAAGAGAAGGCTGCGAGGAGACCTTATCGCAGCCTTTCAGTACTTAAAGGGGGCCTACAGGAAGGATGGGGACAATCTTTTTTAGCAAGGCCTGTTGTGACAGGACAAGGAGTAATGGTTTTAAACTAAAGAAGAATAGATTTAGATTGGATATAAGGAAGAAATGTTTTACAATGAGTGTGGTGAAGCACTGGAACGGGTTGCCCAGAGAGGTAGTGGAGGCCCCATCCCTAGGAACATTCCAGGTCAGGTTGGACGGGGCTCTGAGCAACCTGATGTGGTTAAAGCTGTCCCTGCTCCCTGCAGAGGGGTTGGGCTGGATGACCTCTAAAGGTGCCTTCCAACCCAAAGCATTCTATGATTCTGTGATTCTATGATTCTATATTGACTGCAGGAACCTTAGTACTGTGATAATGGATTGGATAAAGAGTGTATGGAAGTTGTGGCCAAGCTCTAAGACTGAAATGAACTTAAAAAGTACAGATTAATTGACACTGCACCTAAACCCTCATGTTATCTACTTCCGTCTCCAAACATGCAGCCTAACAGAAGCAGCTTGTGCTTTCTCTTTCATAAGGTCCAGGTTTCAGCCTTAACTGCCACGTCTAACAGGGAGGAGTAGGAGAAATTTATGATGTTCGTTCATATGGTCTGAGAGATGCTATCAGCAAAGAGAGGGATGGATCTGTGCATACTTTTAAAGCCTGATGTCACCATGTGACTGACATAATTCTCCTCTAAGCCAAGGTCAGCTTAACCCTCTTTGCACATAAGTCTTCAAATGCCATGGACCTGGAACAGCCAAAAAAGGGTTCAAATCAGCTCAGCTTTTAGCATATTTCAGACTAAGAAATATATACATATTTCAATAAGGAATATTCTGTCCAGCAAAAAAGAAAACTTAAGATTTAAGGGCAGGACCAAATGAATAAAAATAGCACACTGAAAATCATGGTTTTCTAGCATCACCTCTCAAGTTTTTACATTTTACCATCACCAACAACTAAATGTCCACTCAGTTGTTGCAACAAGTACACAGTGATCTACCCAGAGACACTGGCATCTTAGAAATATTAAGGTAACCTATCAACAAAGCAGAAGTTGATGGGAAATATATGTTTCGCAGATACCAACAACAGTATCTTTGTCTCTTCTGTGACAAATATCTTGGTTGAAAGAATATGTTTGCAGGTTTGCATTAGTATAACCCTAGTGACTGTGCAAACACACAAGTGGCCATTTGGTACCATGCAGAAGGTTTGCTCAGGATAGATACTGGAGCATTACTAGCATACCTGGGGCCAGGAGGGGTGGGGGGGATGGAGAAGCAGAATTTAGGCTTCCACGAAAAAATACTATCCCATTTTGTCAATGCTGTAGGTTTTTCCTCACTGTAGGAAGCAGGAAAAGAACAAGGTGCCAATATATAATCTAAATATGAGCTTAAGTATAATTTTTGCTGAAAACAGTCCATATTCCAACAGCAATGTATCTTTAAACAACAGTAATACAGTATACTCCAGGCAAGTCATGGGTCCATAACAAGTTTATGTCTGCTAAAACATTGGCCTTTGAGTCTCAGACCTCATTGTGGTGGATATCTACATATCACTCCGACACCCTGTTCCCAAACATTAATAATTCTGGTCCTGTCATTTTTATATCACATGCACCAATATTTACACATTTTACACCTTGCTTCCAGAGTGGAAGTTAGAGATTTTGTAGGGGAGAATAGAGAGACATTTCTTTTTTTTTTTTTTTTCCCTGTATTTAAACAGTGAAATATATAAATGCAAAAAGAATTGAGTCCTGCTCCAGCTTCCAGCTGCAGACACTAAACTCATTGCATTGTTTCTCTTGACTCAGAATTTGGTTTATATGCACTAGTTTATTTTTCCAGGCCTATTTTTAAAGTGAAAAAAATAGCTGAACTATGATGAAAACTGGGAAATTTGTTGGCTTTGAGAACTTCTGTTTACCAAGAAGAATGGGCCTCATGGGACTTCAAAACCAGTCAGCAGCATTACAGAAATGAAGGTACCATGCAAATATTTCCCATATAGGAATTCCTACACAGAAACAAAGTAGAATCAGTCCAAACCTTTGAGATTTCATCCTCTTTCAAGTGTGGGATCGGAGGTTGTCGTGAAGCATTAACCCTAAGCAGGGAATAACTAAGCAGCCTGGTTCCTGCAGGGTCAGGGAGTGTTTACCCCAGCCAGTAGTTTTGTCTGGTGTCACTCCCCACCCCAGAGGAAGAAGGAGCTTCTTGTGAAGACAGACACTTTGGCAAAAAAGAAATCGGAAGTGCACTAAATCCAGAAATCGATTTCTGCTACATATACCAAGCCCCTCACCACATGTAGGATGAGCAGCGTGATGATCTAGTTACTGCATCGTTCATTCCTTTTCATTGACATGCTCGTATTTTTGGGGGAGGAAGAAAAGAGGGCAGGAAAGGGCAAGAATCTGCAAATGGCGCCCTCAGTTTTATTTGCCAGTATCTTCCCAATTCAGTTTGTTGGCTTTGGCTCCATTCCACATGCTGGCCAACTGTCAGGGCTTTGGACATGCATTAAAACAGAAATTTAGACAGTAATTATGATTAATATGAAAATGTATCTAGCTAACATAATGATATCTGGCCAGACCCTGCAGCCATGACTGTTCTGTGTAAAAATTGCCAGTAACACTGACAGAAATCCTAAATAAAAAGTCAGGTTTTACCATCCTGAAATTAGTGGGACAGAAGTGATGCATTTTAGAACAATAAAATATAAAGTATAGAAAGTTAGGGAAGCACAATGACAAATAATTCTGTAATATCTTTGCGGTCATTAGTGAATGATCGATAGCAGATGTGCTGATACATGATTAAATAGGTTCCAGAAGTTAGTGAGAACACAGATTATTTCAGTTAGTAAATAATTGCTGAGCTGCAGTACACCATGTTTCCTCCCTTTATCTTCTACTCATTTCAAGTACCTTGTTTTAAAATCAATATACAGCAATCTGTTTTATGTTTCACCGTGCTTGTGATACTTGTTTGCTGCTGGTGAGTTACGTAATGCTCCTGATTCTGTCCTTGATGCCATCATGGAAATGATGCCTGCCTAGCAACATTAAAAATATGACCAAAACCCATAAAAATAATGAAATCTGGATGACTTAAATTTATTAATAGAGGACAGGTGGTTGTTGGGAGGGGTTACCTTCCCATTTGTGTAAGGGTTACCTTACACAAATGCAGAGGAATGTAAAGGCAGCAGATCCTGCTCTGAAGTGCAATAGGTGAGCTCCATCTTAGCATCATGTTAGTGCTGCTGTGGACTCCACACGTATAAGCCCCATAGCATTTCCAGCTCAGATACCCTTCTGTTCACACCAGAAACCTTTAGCTCCTCATACAAAGACCTTGTGAGTCAAGCTACAGGACTTCAAAGTGTTCAGTGTCCAATGGCACTTACAGTACTTCAAGAGAAAGAAAACCAGAAATACCATTCCTGTCTGCTGCACCAAAGTCAATAGCTCAAGGGCAGTGCTGCTAGTTGATTATAAATATTGGAAGTTGAAGATGTTTTCTGGAGGCAAACCTATTTTGAGGGCATTTAGGCCTACATTCATTTCCAAATTCAGGATAAAAGAAGCAGGACTGGTGTAGCGATTAATTATGTATGTTGATTACACATAAAATTTCTCATCAGTTTATTTTTGAACATAAATATAACAGATTTTAAAAGTCTGATTTATGAAAAAATGTTCAATAATGTCTAGTCCAGACATTTATACTGAAACCAAAATTCAGATACTGAGCATAGTAATTTCTTTTCTATTCCACTTATTCACAAGCACTTTTAAATTACCATGAAAAAAAATTATCCATTTATGTTTTGCTTCCCAACAACCACCTGAAGACGACAGATAGGGTGAAAGGAACTTCTTGATAATTACCAAATAATTTATGACCAAATAAATTTGTAGACAGCAGCAATTTAATAACCAACCAAGAGGTGACAGTACAAAAAGATTTGTGGAGGTAACCTCATACCTGATAGTGGTCAACAACATATTAAATTAAATATTTCTCTCTTGTGGAAGCCAACTAAAAGCCTAAGGAAAGGATTTATTAACCCATTTGTCATTAAACCCAGCATTTTCTCAATACACTAGAATTACTGGAAAGTTCATACAGCCAAACATGAAAGGCATCAAAGTATTCCAATCTTGTAAATGAGCTTATGACTGTCCTCCTCTTTTTGCAGACGGGTCCCCTAAGAATTAGGTTTCCTATGGTCCCTTCTGTTGTCTCAGCCTTACAAACACTTATAAATTACAGCAAAAATACTATTGAAATGACCGCAGAATTTATCACCAGCACACTAGCAGTATTTGTCATTAAAAGGAGACAGACATCTACATTCCCAAATTGTGAGTAACTTGGGAATACAAGCAGTCTGACACAGCTTCCATTACAGTGACTGCAACAGCTTTAATAACAGCTACATGGGGGAAAAAATAAGCTATCCAATGAGCTGATGTAGTATTTGACAATATTTCCATTTTTAGGTTGTGACAAAGCATAAAAATGTCAGTAAAGATACTGCATTTTTACTTGTGTCAACTTATACTAAACCTCAGACTGGTGCAAACTGTGCATTTCCAGATTTTGCCTTTGTAAAATTATTGCATATTTCATGATTCTCAGCATATTCATTATTGCTATAACTTTTACTGAAACTTATTGTGCTACAGTAGATCCTTATTTGCAAAACTGGACAACTGATTTGAGCGAGCGTGTTTGTACATGTGATGTTAGGTCTGCCCCATGGAACAAATAGAGGCACCTCCTAGAAATGCCCTTGACAGATGCCTGGCATGGGGATTTTTGGCATTTCCAGAAAGTGCCTTTAAGTAGGATGACGAGCTTGTGCACATCCCTATTTGAAACTTTCTTTCTATCCTGTAGTTTAGGAAGGTTGGATAGCCACAGAGTTGGGAATTTGAAGTGCTGAATGTAGTTGGAGGTCCTCAAGAAAGCAGAGGTCACAGTTTGAGTAGAGAAATTGCTGCTGTGCTGCCTGGATGGGGCAGTTTGAGTCTGACACCTCAGAGGGTGAGCTCCTGTGACAGTGTGATCAGGTTTTTTTGTCAGTCTGAAACTCATGCATTGTAGCGTGACCTAAAGCCAACTGAAAATAGTGACTTTAAAGTGGGTCCTTTTTTGAAATGTAAGGGCATATCATACAATTTTAACCAAATTTCCTTTATATATATATATATAAACAACAGCTGCTAAACAAACAGAGCCTTCTAAGAACTATTTGTTTCCAAGTCTCTCAGTTTAGAACTAATTTTTCTGGGAAGTAGTTATAATGTCACAGCCAATACATTTTTGCCCCATGATGCTTATTTTGCAAAATGAAAACCAACAGTTACAGCTTCAAGAGGCAATAAGCACAGCAACTACTTAACAATTTGTTCTTGGCAGCATCTGACCATGTCCCAATACCCTGTAGATTAGTGTTTTTATAAAGTAAAAATGCAGTATTCAGCAGGGAAAGAGATTATTGCTGGCTGGAGTGCAAAGCAGAACATTGCTTCCTCTGTTCACTTCTAGCACAGTATCTCTCCTTGAAACTCAGCTATCCCACCTCTTCAAGAAACCTGCATCGCAGGCACCGCTTTGAACAGCAGATATCCCAATTGCTATCTTGGAAAACACTTTGTGGGAGGGATTTTGCACAGTTTTACTTGAAAACTATATTACAGGCTCCCTGTGCAGGACAGAGGAGGATGCACCTCTTTGCCTTCTATCAGCTCAGCTCACTCAACCATTACTTCAGGACTTTGACCCTTTCCACGTGCTGGATATCAGAGCCAAAGCAAGCATGTATGAGTAAGGTTTTCACGCTCTGCCAAGTTTGACAATGTGTCTTTTCTCCATGGGAAGAATGATAGCAATTCACAGAAGAGACAAATGAAGGGACTTAATGAGGCAGCCACTGGATCTGGTCCCACGTGTCTGTGCTGCCGGACAGTCCGTGTCAGTGGCTTTCCAACATCCCTCCTCTCCAGCTGGATCACCACTCCAGTGGCAAGGCCTGATGCAAATCCCATTACATGTCAGGAGGATGTATAAAGGGTGAGAGGTTTTGTCTCTGGATGAAAGCACAAGGTACCAGACAGAAATTCTCTAGGTCTACTCCACCGCAGCGCAGTGCAGGCTGTGGACCACAAGCACTTCTCTTATGACTTTGCAGATTACCTTGATCCAGGGTCATAGTGTAGGAACCATTATTTAAGATAGTAAGCAATAAAATAGTAGGTATAAAAAAAAAACAAAAACAAAAACAAAACTCATTCCACATATACTAGCATACAGCATCACCTTCTACTGCAGTCCTGCCCCAGCAGATAGCATTGAGCCTATGGCTCTCTCTGGGGAAATGAAAGCAATTTATTTATCAGTCCACAGCAGGTTTTTTGTCAAAGGTTAAGAATTTGTTACAAATTTTTCATTAGTTTACATTTATACAGAGAGAAAGAGGAAAAGATCTTTTTCCAAATGTACTTCAACTACATAGAGAGGAAAGCAAAGACATTTTAATATGTTTCTGGATTTATTTTAATTTTAAACTTCACCCAGAGTGATGTTTCCATGACCTTGCTACTTCAGCCCTCCCTAGACTGATGCGCCACAGACCACTAACCCCTGCAGTGGAAACTCTAATTTTGTGGAGATGAACCAAAGCAGTGTTACCCTTTGCTGATCAGATAACCAGAGAGAAGTATTTTGAGGCAGAATTATGTAGATGGATAAAGTGCGAAGTATGGAATACACAGAAAGATCTGGGAATCTTTAGAATCATTTAGATTGCAAAAGACCTTTAAGACCATCAAGTCCAACTGTTAACCTAGCACTGCCAAGTCCACCACTAAACCATGTCCCCAAGAACCACATCTATGCGTCTTTTAAATACCTCCAGGGATGGTGACTCAACCACTTCCCTGGGCAGCCTGTTCCAGTGCTTGACAACCCTTTCGGTAAAGATAGAATTTAATTAGAATTGAGATTAGGACAGATTGACTTTATCTACAGGATGGGTTAAAGTAATTATAGCCAAGGTTTTAAATCTGTTCACAGCAAGTAGGGCATTTACTGTTGATTACAGGGAAATCAAATTGGACCTTGGACACACTGATGGTAAGAGTGACAAGGGACAGGTATTTCTGTGAGCTGCGCATTTAACACACAGACATTTGCCACATCAGTATCAAAACTGACCCATTTTTCAAACTATGGCATTGTCTTTGCTTAATATGCTTTATATTGATAAAGTGGTACTTTTCATACACACTTGCAGTACCTACAGGAATGGTATTGAATGGTACAGGAATAAAACCCACCAAGAGTACAGCTTAGGTTAGTTAACTTTGAATATTATTGCCCTCTCAGAGTGAGAAATGTCAGAGAGTATCTTCAAAAGAACTTTTGTTAAAATATTAAACATGATCACAGCAGTACCGAAACTATGTTGAATGGAAATAAGCCACACTTTAAAAAGCAGCAGCACTATCATATTTTTAAAACAGAGATTTATGTGACCTCTGTCTATGCTGTGCAAGAAAGGACTGTTAGGATGGCAAGGATGGATTTTCAACAGCCTTCAGGCTGCTGTCCATGCTGTAGTTTGTGTCCATCATTCAGCAGTAAGAAATATGGAGAGGAATTAATAATAAAGTAGGGGGCTGTGGTTGCCTTTAGGCCTTCCAGGAAATGTGCTCGGGAGCAGCATTTCCATTGAAGCTCTCGATATATTTTGGATGTACTTCATGAAAGCCCTGCTGGTCCATGCCAAAGTGACAACAGTGCCTCTCCGTTCTGGGGCAGTCAGCCCCTATGAAGGATGTCAGCAGGGCATAATTCTGCATAGCAGAATGGTGTCTCTTCTAGGGACATCTAGATCTTCTTTGATTTCTGATGTTTTCCACTTCTAATAATGTCAGAAATTCCCTGAAAGACTTAGTTAAAAGGGGTTTTAAATTTTCTGGTTCTACAGAGATATTAAAAACCCCATGGCCCTTGCAAAGAATATGGGAAGATCTGTGCATATCTGTGGTAATGCCACTGAAATCAGTGAAGCTGACCTGTGTTGGTGGACCATGTGTTCCTTTTGTTTTATAGTATCGCCAATCAAAAATCCTTGGTTAAACTTAATAAATCTCTTTCTTAATTCTAGAAATGCAAGACTTAACTGACTCAGGAAAAAATATCATGAAGAATCCTATTTTAAAACAGAATCTTTAATGCTTCTTTAATAAGCAAATTTATTGCAGTTCATGGTTTTCATTTCCTCCCAAAAACCCCAGCAGAACAGATCTTCTCAATCATATGCATTATTGGCCCTGCTCCGCATTCCCATGAACTGCGAATCATAAGCTAGCACTGAAAACCAAACTTCAGCTACTTTAAGTAGAAAGAAAACAGAAAATAAAAGTAGCTGAAATATTTCAGGTACTGAAAAAGAAGGCTGCAAGGTTAAATTTTAATCCCGAGTAAGTGATCTGGAGCACAGCTAGTGCATGTTCCTAAATATTACAGTGCTTGCTGTGCAAAGGCTTTCTGCTCCTGGTTTAATGCATGTGACAGCTTCACTGATGGGCCCTCCTAGGTCTCTAGTGCTGTACGTTGGATTTAGCACTCCAAACAGTTTGAAGAGTGTTAATTATAAGGCTCTCAGAAGTTAATTGATTACAACCTCCTGTTCTTCGTTATCTAAGGCATTACACCTGTAGCTCTAAGTGAAGTATTTATGACTCTATCCAGCAGATAGCTGCCCGTACCAACTGCAGGCAAGCTCTGCCTGTACCAAAAAGTACAAATGTAATACGCTATAAAACTACCATGAGCAGACAGCTTCTAACTTCTCAATGAGCTGAGGACAAATACAGCCTGAAGGACAGCAAAGTCCAGCTTGTGGAGAGGAAGAAGGAGGCAAGTTCAAGGCTGCAGACTTTGAAAGGCAGCGGCCAGCCAGGCACACTCACTTCCCTACTAGTGGGGTTAAAGCTGTGAGGAAAGCAACGCAGGCATGAGGAAAAGATGAAAACATGTTTATGCAACATATTTGAGATGGAGACAGCATGCTACATGCTGAAAAATAGTCTTTTATTTATGAATATTGAAGAGACACATCTAACAAACCCCTGTGAGATACTGAGTATATCAGCTTGGCTGTGGCACCGGCATGAAATTTAGTCAAGACTTTTTCCATGAATGAGTGCAGACAATGCACTGCCCCTATATAAAGTGTAAACTTACCTTAAAAGATGGCCCCTCTTCCTTTGCTCTACTGACACTGCTACAGCCACTGGAGGTGCCAGGGTAGTAACAATATGGAAACAGGAGAGAAATGAATCTGCCTGAGCCATTTAACAAACATATGCTTGGGCAGATAGGATTTATTTAGGGCTTTGAAGTCCTAAAATGAACATCCAAATCAAAGACAGCTAGTGCAGGCAGAGGAGCAGAAGGTTATTGACTCAGACAAACAGTGCTTGACAAGCAGGGAGCTGAATGCTGCAGCAGCTGTGGTTTCAAAATGGGTTTTATCAAAACGTTACAAGATCGGATTCATCCCCGCACAGGCAGCGCAGGTGTACACAAGAGAGACGCAGGCTTTTGGGACTAGCTGTTTGAGTTAACACGGCATTTTCCACTTTCAATGAGACCCAATATATGCACGAAGCAGAAATGATAACACCTCTTGCATCCTTATGAGCTTTAGTAAAGCCCACTGAAGTCAACTGAAGAGAAAGGGGGAGCAAGGTACCTCCATCACCGTTCCTGTCCCACAAACTTCAACTTTCCTCAGCTCTGGCAGAGCTAGCAAAACACAGGCAATAGCAACACAGTCTGACTCACTGGGAATCTCTGTGGTTTTCTGGTTCTTATTATTTTTGTTATCCTGTGGCTGTTTTCATGCATCCTTAAAGATAACATGGAGGTTTGCCTGATTACCAGTAGTCAAACTTACATTGACTCAAAAACGGGCAAGTTCCAACCCTGAAACAGAAAAATGACCAAAATACGAGGGGAAAAGACAAATGTAGCAGATAAAAGGGAGAATAATCACATCCTAAGTTGCAGCTTTTACCAGATCCACTACTCCTCCTTCCTCCCAGTGTTTGTTGGGCAATGCAACTAAATCATGCATTTAAGTTTATAGAAGTCCCTTCCTACAGCAAATAGAGTGGTGACTTATCTATGAAAATTAAGAGTCAACAATTAAAAAGATACTTTAGCTGATATTTGTAATAGGAATGTTCATAGGGAAAAATTAACACAATTTTAAAGGAAAAAATGAGTAACTTATGGTAGCCTGAGGGCAGGAGGAACTGACACGATGTTATTGCATGCTTTATGCCCATGCAATATTAATGCAATTGCCATGACAACTGTGACATCCTCTGAATTTATACACCTTTACAATTACGGAACATCTTCTGAAGGAAAAACACATCTGCGGCTCGCAGGAAGGCTGCTGTAATCTAAAATCTATCCCCTCTTTTTATAAGCATTCAAACATGTCTTCAACAACTCTTTCTTCTAAAAGCTGTCATGATACATTAGTTTCTAATTTGTGTCTGACCTAAGCTTAGCCATGGCTGTCTTTTTTCCATAGTGAAAAACAAATGTATGCTTTAAATTTACACAATTATTGTTTAAAAGCAACAAGTCATACAAGAAAAAACCAAAAAGTCTGCACAAAGCAGCTGACCAAAGTCTTATAAAATTGAAGGGTTCAACACGTCAAAAACAATCATGGCTACATCCACCAGCCACCTTGCTTAATCAGGAGCTAAGGCAGGATGTATCATTTAGATTTACATTTACATTTCCCTACTCTACTCAGTGCTTTCAGTGAACGAATAACCTGAATCACATTCAGAATAATACGGGAAACTATATAATCTGGGAGCCTGAATAGCAGCCATATAGTATTTGCTCAGTAAAGTAATATAAAGGCCACCAGACACCATGTCATAACAATGTTATCCTTTTCATAATGTATTCAGAAAAATCAAAATGACATAATCAGGCTTTAGTAACGATGTCTCACTTCTAGCAAAATGCCTCGTGGATTACATACACTGCAGTCCTCCTCTTTTTATAGTCTCATTACAATTCCTTTCAAATTGAAACCAGGCGATGATTCAAATGCCCATTCCTCCACTCATTTCAATATGAAGTGAAAGCATCCAGTACCTCAGATTTATTAGAAAGAAAATGAAGACTTATGAAACAACAAATAGTGAAAACAAAGTGCTCAGTGTCCTACCCCCAGCAGAAACGGGTGGAGGTTCAAGGTAGCAGCTACTCACTTTTATTGCCCTGTTACTGAAGGAGGGCACACTGAATGGTGTCGGAGGGATATCAGACTCACTTTGTGCACTGGCTGAAAGTTCTCATCCAACAAAAATGCGATAAATGCATTTAAGAGTTTCAATGTCCCTGATAATCTTCATAAAAAGCTGCAGATACAGAAGAAAATAAGACAAAGAGAGGACTCCTTGATCCATTAAAATCAAGTTCAAAAGTCCAAATCCTATTGCTGGGTGAGAGACTGGTTTTAGACTTTTCTCTGGTATCTATCTTCACTATTTCATGGTTGGACATACTCCATGAATCTTCAACTTTATTCCCACCTGTTTAGCCTTATAAACTACTCCAGCATAAACACAGCATATTCAGAACTTTCACTGAAATGCACTGATGTCAGTCATAAGATATCCACTCTAATACATCGGCAGAATAGTCCTGGACTGTTTTATTGTCCTTACAGTCCAAGCAGATGGTGGGAGCACAGCTCTGGCCGTCAGGGGATACCCTGCCTCCAGAGCCATTTCCAGGCAGAAGAGGAGAAGCGTGCTCTGGTGCCAGCAAGAAGGGTGGCTGGCCCTGACCAAAGCGTTCAGCAATTAGAAAGCTAGGACACTGATCTCAGTCATGGACACAGCTACTAACAAAAAGTATCCAGCATGCTCGCTGTCTCACCCAACAGAAATAGTGGCTCCATCATGTGCCTGTCTTGTGAACGAAGTTAAAACCATATGAGACAGTCTCTGTGCAACTATGTGACCCCAGTTAGGGGAACATAAAAAACACTGCCTTTCAATTAATTCCTGCTGTCATCAGGCAGATGTGAAATTGGCCCAGTGACAGAAATCCTTGAACATAACTTAGGACTTTTCCTGACAGTGGCTGACATGCAATATGGGGCAAGAGATGTAAGGAGAGAGGGGGAGCCTTGGGGAGAGATACTCGCTGTATTGCTCAAACCTCCGTATGCTTTGCCACAGTAAGAATAGCACCATAGCATGGCTGATCAAATATGGTCTAAATATAAAGACAGACAACAGTTTTACACTTTCTGATAAAAAATTATAAAACCAGCATAACTAACCAAGAAATTTAGAACAGACCAAATGCTTCTTGCTATAACCCTCCCTGCCAAAGATTATAAAAATAAAAACAAACCAAATGTCAAAGTAAACTGCATCTGAAAATCCTTAGGACACATTTTATCCTACATTTGGTTAAAATATTATATATATATATATGTTAAAAGAACCTGGAGAGTTTGTATAACTGCTTTCTTTGGAAAATACTACAGTCAGTCAAACATCAGACTTATGCAAAGCTCAGTTCCAGTGACACCATGATTTTATTTATGACACTGACTTTGTGATTATGCTGGCAGGAATCATTGAGCCACCCACTGTAATAAATAGAGCATTTTGTTTCATAGCTGTTTCCTGGATATACATTTATGTACCTTCGCTAAAATGAAACCACTTCTGAAGCAGAGGAGGACAAGCGGAAGGTACTTTTAAGGGCAAATTTCAGCCAAACCTGCTCTAACTGGTAGGATCATCTAAGGCAAACATGGCTAAATCTTTCCCTTTTTATGGAGGAAATCAGGCTATAGCCTTGTCTGAAGGACTGAGAGTTCGCAGCAGGCAACCCCCTAACTCACAGCTCCCCGGCAGAGCTCAAACGCCCCTCCTGGAAGCCTGGCAAACACCAGGCTTCAATCACTACATCATGCCTCTACAACTTACAATTTACCCCAGACCTTTTATTATTATTATTTGGATTACCGTAACACCAAGAAATACTGTGAAGAAAGCTACTTTGAAAACATACAACAAGATGTACCATAACCTTGAATAAGTTCTGCAGCCTCAGCACAAAGCGAGAATCAAGAGATTACACACACGCTGGTGTAAAAGAGCAGTGAAACAATATTGGTCAGCATGCCTAGCAAGGATCCCAGCACACCAGTGGGCTAACTATTATAAATTAAGCCGATGGAACTGCGCTGATTTACTGAGAAAACATCCTGTCGAGTTTGTATTATACTTAACTGCTGCTTCGTAATCAATTAGAAAAATCTTAAAGCAACACAAAAGCCTACAGCAACAAAGTTGGCACTTGCTGTGCACCAGCTGTCTGCAGTGACAGAGCAGGACGGATAGCCCTGGCCTTTGGGGGGTCCAAGGACTAAAGCACTCCCTCAGCAACCAAAAATACTGGCTTCTTCACGCATTACAGCCTTTGTTGCAAGAGTACTTTTCCACTGTGCCCATTTCCATCACTGGGAAATAATTATTGTCATGGGGACTGATCCTGTTTTCATTTACTTCAGTGGCAGGAAAAACACCATGAGAAATAAATTACAGGGCTGGAATTTCAATCCTTTAATGCATCTTTTGGGAAGACTGAAGCATGGACTCCCCTGACCGTTCCAGTGTTGCCCGCTAGATGGGCAGAGCCTGGTACCCCAGCCCAGGGGTTTGCTCCAGGACTCTGTCACGGACCGAACTGCAGCGTGTACAAGTGCCAGGGCTGTGCACAGCCCCAGTCCCCAGAGCCCCGGCACTGCTGCGACATGCACGTCGTGTCCTCACCACACAGATGTTGAGGAAGCAAATACTTACAGCGGGCAAAAATCCTTCCTTTCAGGTAAAAAAAAAAAAAGCATGATGACAACCTGGTGTACAAGCAAGAGCTCACGGTTGGTTGGGGAGAGAGGTTGGATGTTTTCTTCAAGGACTCAGATTCACCCCTGGATTTGTGTTTTGAGAGCACAGAAAAAAGTCTAGAGTGCTATTTTCGTCTCCTGGACAAATTCAGTGAGTCTATTTCAGCAAATTACTGTCATTAAATGCATCTGAAAGCAGCTGTAAGTAGGGGAAAAAACAAAGATAGTCATACACAGAATTACGCTGCCAGGACTATGGCAAGAGTAATTAATATTTCAGAAGAGGTTGGAAGAAACTTATAATAATGCCAAATTATGAAATAACCAAGTCAGAAGAGGTTTTTTTCTTTCTGCCTTCCGCTGCTGAAGATGAATTCCTGAAACGTAAGTCCCAACGGATGTTCCCTCCCTTCCTCTAGTCCCCACCCCCACCCAAAAAAAAAAAAAAAAGCTTCAATTATTCTGCACAGAAAGAGTCCGAGATCAAAGGAGATTAAGTTAACAGAAGGGGGTCCAACACAAAATATGATGCGTAACTTGTCCATTTTATTTTCAGCCTCCCTTTCAGCTGTTTATCACTTTTTCCATCTGTTTCAAGAGAGGCTCTCTATGATTTTGGAAAATCAGAATTGCTAAAATCATGCTAAAAATATTTCAATTCCAAAATATGATGCTTCATAAAATACCAGAAGGCCAGAAATAATTCACAGGGAAGCTTTCTAAATGCTTCAAAAACGCTTTTGTATAAAATTGCATGCTGAAACATAAAATCCCTAGGAGACAGAGGACTCCCCAAAGACATTTAAAGCTGACTGAAACTTTTTGTGCATTAACATTTAGAAATTTAGAGAAAAAGGAGAAAAAACATTGAAGACATTTTAAAATATGCTTTCCTAATACACAGAGATCCCTGAGCTCCCATATATGAGTTCACATATCCAGTTCATATCTTTTATTTATAAATCTTCAGATAAAAGTGAAAAATTTCAGGTAGGTTTTTAAGGAACTTGCAACACATGTTCCCAGAGCAAACACTATAAAAACGGGATGGTAGTGTGTCACCTGCCTGCAGAGGCAGGCAAGATGACTCTGTGCTACTCCGATGCCATTGTAAAGTAAAGCATATTAACTGAAAACACCTTGAAAGTTGACTTTGCATTTACCCTTGACTGGGAGCATGCACATGGTTAATCCCATAGCTCAGCTGACAGTGGTAACTTATGTTAGCTAAGCTGCTCCACTGACTACATGTGGATGTGTGAAAGGCCAGTTTCTACTCTGTCTCAGCCAACTTCTTGACTCATTGTTATTTTGCAAAAATACCCAGTACTTTGGTTTCTGACTAATTCACTAAATCATAATCTCTCTGTATGCTTTAACATGTTCATTCTTCCGTGCCTTTGGAGCAGGCTGCATTTTTCACCTGAAACGAAGACTGAAATCGAGGTAGATTTTAGCTATCAAGTGTTGCAAGTATTTTGCAGCATCATTTCACAAAGCCAGGAGGAGGTCTCGCGTTCCTCCTCCTGAAGCAGGGCAGTAAGGCAATGTTACAAATGATCTTGTAAAACACACTTCAGTGTGCTATGTTTAAACTGCTCCAGAGCTACCTCTGATAGATACTGCAAAACCAAGAAAATCATGTGCCAAGAAAGATTTCTGGCAGGCAAGAAACCGAGAACCATTAAGCCCACTATAGATTATATTATTTTCGTTATTCATGACTCAGTGACAATACCTTCCCTGCTGCCTTTCTTTCACTGCATATTATTTTAAATGACAACGCATAGACAGTATTGTACTGCAAGACTCAGTGTGATAACAGATTTTCAGCCAAATTCTTGGCTTATGGAACCCAATAAATATGCAATTATTTACGGTAACCAGACCACATTACCTGGCTGAGCAACTTGGCTCTGCATGCATTTAAAAGACCCACAATGATGAGCATAAAGTTTAAATTTGTGATTTTAATCCCTTGCTACAATATACACCAGCAATTCTGCACAGTTATATATACCTCCCCAGAAAGCCAGCTGTCAGCATCATGACCACATTTAAATAGTGTTTCTGAGATCAAATTGGTTTAAACCAAATGAAAATACAACAACTCACTGGCCTTCACTACCTGCCACTTGTGCATTAGCATCATGGAATGACTTCTTCCTTTCAGCCTTCCTAGGTGGGAAACGCCAAACTTCCCACTCCAAACTTTCTACGTGCAGCCTGTAACCGATATTACAATGCCAAGTAAATGTGCAGTGCCAAGAGACTTCTCCGTGTTCGTTTCTGGTAACTCTACTGCTGCCCATGCTGTTATTCAGCCACGCTAGGCTCTGTAATTCATAATAAATCATAACAATAATGGGATTGTCTGTGGATAATCATCTGTGAGAACTGCTGACAGAGTGGCAGGAGAAGAGACTCTCTGTTATGTCAAATCCAGCTTGGAGGAGCCCAAAAGAAGGGGGAAGTGCAGACACATGGCCCTGTGGTGCTTTCAAAGCACGCTACCACGCTCCAGGCAACATCCTCCCTCAGCTTCCCAAAGCTCTGACATGCCCAAGTAGAGCCACCCAGAAGGGCCAAAGGCAGCCTGTTCTCCTCCTCCTGTTCTCCTGTTCTTACAGCAGCTCTGTTGGAGACTCTTTACATAATAAAAAGCCCGGAAAGGCAGGGAGGGTTGGATTCCACCCCCTAGTCCACCAGACTCTCCCTTCCACAAAACAGAGAATGAGAGCAGAAAATATTTTCTCCGCAACATCACCCACATTATGGAGATGGCTTGGCTTATCACAAGAGCCTGTGTTGTCCCAGGAGCATCCAGATGAACAGTATGGTTAGATCTACAGGACAGCCCTTTGTTGCTTCTAACTCTCCCACTCATCTTCAGTGCCATTTCTCTAACCTCCAGCAAAGCGAGCAACTCCATTTTCCACACTGTTGCTTTGAAGAATTTTTAAAATAGGTGTTGTTCTACAGGTGTGTGGAGTACTTAAAGCAGAAAGGAAGTCAGTCATGAAGAATTACAGCAGATAAGAAGAAAAAAAAGAGCTTAATTTCCTTTGTTGCATTCATTGGTGCAGCTGTGCCATTCTGCTTCTGCCACATGTTTGTTGTTGCTATGAAATAGAATATTGATTGGAGAAAGTAGAAAGAAGGAGTTCACAAAAGCCTGAAATGTCAAAAGTGGTATGTATGTCAATTTTAGGGAACATCTGATCTAGAATACTCCAAAGAGCATTTGATCTTTGCTTTTTTCCCCTCTTACCCACAGACACAAGCAGCTGTAAATCTAGGTTTGAAAAAACAAGTGATCAGTTGCACAAAGAAAAAGATGTTAACTTTAGAAGTTGTTTTATGTCTCTTATTGCTGATTGCCAGGCATGGTAAATATTTGCCTAGAGTATTTACTTTTACTTTGTTAATGTATAGGTCCAGATTCATTAACATACCCTACCTGCATTATAGTACCCCAAAGATGAAAAGCAGCCATAAACTTTGCTGAAAAAAAAATTATTACGCTTGCTTTGTATGGACGGAATGAAATAAAACAGCAAGAACATAAAAATCTGTCTCCACTGGTAATAGACAATTTATCTTCCTAAAATATTAAGCTTTAAATGGAAAATGTGTCTCTTGGCTACTGACGTAATTTCCATCTTTCCTATAACATTGAGATATGTCTTAAAAATTGCATATTCTGATAGTAGTTCATGTTTTTCAAAGGTCACTTATGTCACGTTTCCAAATCTGTTGATGATTGAGTTAAACACCAGGGGAATGACTCTTGTAATGGCTTCGACTATTCAGTGTCTATTTCTCTCTACTTCCTGAAGAAAATCAAATCATTAGGAATATTTAAGTCCCTGCTCACACATGCGAATGTTTCATAAGTGATTTCTGTATTTATTTTCCTAAAAGAAAAGGGATTCCTCACCTCTGAATGCCTCTGTTTATAAAGTATTACACCCAAAGCACACAAAAGTCAGTTCAAGTCTTCTGAATAACATTATTAGGCTTAACATCAGGCCTCTCCAGCTTGTCCAGGTCCCTTTGGATGACATCTCGTCCTCCTGATGTGTCAACCACACCACTCAGCTTGGTGTCGTCTGCAAACTTGCTGAGGGTGCACTCGATCCCACTGTCTGTGTCATTGATGAAGATATTAAACAGCAGCGGTCCCAGTACGGACCCCTGAGGGACTCCACTTGTCACCGGTCTCTATGTGGACATCGAGCCATTGACCATGACCCTCTGGATGCGACCATCCAGCCAATTCCTTATCCACCAAACAGTCCTCCCATCAAACCCATATCTCTCCAATTTAGAGAGAAGGATGTTGTGGGGGACTGTGTTGAAGTCCAAATAGATGACATCCATTGCTTTTCCCCTGTCCCAGTGTCACAGCTGTCTGTGATTTGATATACTAATTTTTCAAAAAATACAACATCTTCTAGATCTCAGTCATAATTAGCAATGCAATTTTGAGTTTGTTTAGCTAGAATCCCCCATTACTGAAAGTCTTGCAACATTTTAAAAGGTTTGGGGTTTTTTTATTAGTCTTGAGATGCAAAAAAAAATTTTATTTCTCTCCCAACAGATAAGTGGTTTCATATTGCTTTCAAGACAGTGATGTCTTTAGGAAAAAAACAGTCAGAAGGCCACCAGCTTGCATTGTTCAAGCAACAGAAATATGTTGTTTGGAACCATTCTTGCTAGACTTTGGCTGTGATGAATATTTAGTTACATGATTTAGTCATGTGATATCCCCCCTGGGACTCATCTGAAAACAGCATTACAATATTTTGAGGACATAATTATAAGCAAACCTACCTGAAAGTAGTAAGGATGCCTGGCAGTGAAGAGCACATGTATTTACACCACCTTTGAATGTAGCTGAAAGTATTAGGCTGCACAGAGTGTAGGAGGTCTCCAACACAGCTGGAATATTCTTCACTTTGGGATTATTGGATCTCAAATCCCAAATGTTGAATCAGTCGCAGTAACTTAACTGAAAGCACCCTATGTTAACAGCATGTGCAACTCAGATCTATCAGCATAAAGGGGCCTTCACTGGATACTCATTATTCCACTGTTTAAGACTTGAACACTGAAACTCTTGGGAAATTCTTCATCTCTTTCATTCTTTCAGTTTCTAAAAGAGTAAATGTTCGTTTGCTTTTGACACTCAGAGCCAATGTAGTTCATTAAAAAAGATGAATAGTGCTGGCGTCAGACATCCAGAAACTCTTAGAGTCCTAGTGTAAGACAGAACAAAGTCAGAGCTTCACTGTCTACTTCTTTTTAAGCCAGAAAGAAAATAATATTACATATAATGACACCTGACCATATTCAGCACGACAGGACACAGATAACTTCATGAACTGCACAAGTATCCAAAATATGAAATACAGATGTAAACCCTCCTAAAGAGGGAGTCACACACATATGGGAACTTCAGGTTTTAGCTTTTCGCTCTGTAAGCTTGCCAAAATCTACAGGATATTTGTCTGTTGAGTGGACAGTGACAGCCCTTAATATCTGAACATATTATTTTTGCCTATGGACACTGGATTCACCCTATGTGGTAGGTACATATACCACCTATGTGGATGGTATGGGATGCATCGAAACAGAATTCTAAAAACATGACAATCTCTTTGATTTTAGCAGCAGGCTGATGTGTTGCTCCAGCGACTCTTTTTACTCTCTTCTTCAGTTTCCCACTCAATAGCACACAAACAACAGCAGTCAGGATGGCCGAGCGGTCTAAGGCGCTGCGTTCAGGTCGCAGTCTCCCCTGGAGGCGTGGGTTCGAATCCCACTCCTGACAGCTCCCTCATGACAGGCGGGTCCTGTTTAACCAGCCTGATCTTCGTGGGTGAGGGAAAGGCTGTGGATCCCCTGGACCGCAGCAATGCTTTTGGTGCCATTTCCCACAGCATTCTCCTTGGGAAGCTGGCAGCTCATGGCTTGGACGGGTGTACTCTTCGCTGGGTGAAAAACTGGCTGGGTGGCTGAGCCCAGAGACTAGTGGTGAATGGAGTTAAGTCCAGTTGGTGGCTGGCTGCAAGCCGTGTTCCCCAGGGCTCTGGTTTAGACCCAGGCTTGTTCAATATCTTTATCAATGATCTGGATGAGGGGATTGAGTGCACCCTCAGTAAGTTTGCAGATGACACCAAACTGGGTGGGAGTGTCGATCTGCTGGAGGGTAGGATGGCCCTGCAGAGGGACCTGGACAGGCTGGACCGATGGGCCAAGGCCAGCTGTATGAGGTTCAACAAGGCCAAGTGCCGGGTCCTGCACTTCAGTCACAACAACCCCATGCAGCGCTACAGGCTTGGGGAAGAGTGGCTGGAAAGCTGCCTGGCAAAAAAGGACCTGGGGGTGCTGGTCGACTGAACATGAGCCAGCAGTGTGCCCAGGTGGCCAAGAAGGCCAACAGCATCCTGGCTTGGATCAGGAATAGTGTGGCCAGCAGGAGCAGGGAGGTGATTGTGCCCCGGTACTTGGCATTGGTGAGGCCACACCTGGAATACTGTGTCCAGTTTTGGACCCCTCAGTACAAGAAAGATATTGAGGTGCTGGAGCGTGTTCAGAGAAGGGCAACAAAGCTGGTGAAGGGTCTGGAGCACAGGCCTTATGAGGAGCGGCTGAGGGAACTGGGGTTGTTTAGCCTGGAGGAGGCTGAGGGGAGACCTTATCGCTCTCTACAACTCCCTGAAAGGTCTCTTCTCCCACGTAGTTAGTGATAGGATGAGAGGAAATGGGCTCAAGCTGTGCCAGGGGAGGTTTAGATTGGATATTAGAAAAAATTTCTTCACGGACAGGGTAGTCAAGCACTGGAACAGGCTGCGCAGAGAGGAGGTGAAGTCACCATCCCTGGAAGTGTTCAAAAAACGGGTAGATGTGGCACTCTGGGACATGGTTTAGTGGGCATGGTGGTGTTGGGTTGATGGTTGGACTGATGATCTTCGAGGTCCTTTCCAACCTTAATGATTCCTAGTTTTCACTTACATTAAAAAATAATCCAGCCACCAAGCCAGGAAACATGAAATTAATTATTACTCTACCCTTAATTGATTTAGTGGTGGACTTGGTAATGTTAGGTTAATGGTTGGACTGGATGATCTTAAAGGTCTTTTCCAACCTAAATGAATCTGTGATTCTATGAATAACTGTATTGACTTCTTTTAATAAAGCACTTTGAATGAATATTAATATACTCAAACTAATAAATTCTGTAACACAGCACTATGAATAAATTCTGTAACATAAGACTTGTAACATTTATTTATAAAGAATTCAGGGATGCCATTCATATGAATCTCAATGAAATGGTTGCACTGAGGTAAAATGCTTCACAGAAGTCTTAAAAAGCACAATGCAAAAGGTGCTTGAAAATTATTAATGCAATGAGGACAATCCCTCCTCTTAGTGCCAAAGTACACATGAACAAATTCTTCAAACACTAACAAAAATTTCTATTACTTGAAAAAAGGAAGCACAAAAAACCATGGGATTATTTGGCACTGAAATTTAATCACTTCTGTGATTAGACTTCTTTTAGGAGTCTAGTGTGCAGCCATTAATGCATTTAAACAGACCTAACCACCCCCCCAGAAAAAAAAAAAAAAAAGAAAAGAAAAAAAAAAAAAAAAGAGGGGGGAACCCAAACCAGCAAATGTAAATCTCACTGAAATTTGGAATATAGGTTACAACTGCAAATCTTTCTCCTAACGTAAAAATACCATTGGCTGTTAAAGTAACCACTTTAAATAGGTCATGGGTTACAAGTTTCATTTGAAACCAATACCTTTAGCTTGAGTCAAGGTACTTCAAAAGAAAAAGTTTTCATCTGCTAAAAACATTATCATTGTTTTCTAGAAAATAGGAGAGTACTTAATTGAACAGACCCTGCACTTCCTTTATTTGGACAATAGAGTAATTCTTCTTCTTCTTTTTGTGGTTGGTTGGCTGGTTTTGCCATTTTTAGGCAACAAACAAGAATTCTGACAGCTGAAATCAAATGCCAACTTGTATCACTCACATTATCAGGTGATTTCATCAACTGGAGAAATGAAGGGAATAAGGACCTGCAAAACCACCATTTTATTAACTGTATTGGCATAAGGAACTCAACATTAATACATAAGTTTTATCACTGGCTTTATTACTTAAGGAAAATGTGTATATGAATATATATACTTTTTTCCAAGAGGACAATAGGTGCCCCAGAAGAAAGCTCAAACCACCCTGCCTTCCTATTCTTAACTGCATGTTGGCTTAGCCAGATAGCTAGGCAGAGATCATTGCATTCAAGCACAGGATTGTGGAACAAAGAAAATTACTGCTTCTGTTCTCAGGACCTAACCCTTGTTTTAGAAGAGTGACATCATTACCAAGCACTAGTAAACTGAAATAAGACTGAGCTGATTTCCTGTTACTTTGCGCACCGCCCTTAAAGATGCATTTTATAGTCCATGTTCACAGCCTTGCAGGAAGAGGATGCTTATTTTTAGCAACATCCTTGAACGTTTCTACCAGTGAGTGGATCTATAAGCAAACAGTACAATTGCTAAAGCTCATTGATCCAACTGGTTTTTTCGTTACTGAAGAACAAACTTAGACTACAATGGTGGATTTATATAATAAAATCAAGCACCAAAGACTGAAAAGAACAATATAATCATCTTACATTCTTCTTTTATTACCATTTTAATTTAAAAAAAAAAAAAAAATCAAGGTCACAGCTTATTTTTCCAAACAGAATGATTCATACCTACAGTTATGAAAACATTACAAAATGCAGACCATGCACTTGAGTCCTGTGGTAGAGATACAGACCAGCTTCAGAAGATTTGAATTCAGAAACCTCCAGCAGCAAACCTGCCCTTTTCCTTTTCTTCCCATGCCAACAGCATCTGTTCTACCATATTATCTGCCATAAAATTCCTGACAGGAATTCCGTGCTATTTCACTGGATTTTTCTTTACCACAGTCAGATCTAAAACTAAATATTTCCTGAATCAAGACAAGGACAGAAGTTGCAGATCCTCAGGTTTGCCGTTTTAGCATCCCCGAGTACCAAAATCCACATCTCCATGGTAGCTTTCCTTGCATTAGGGAAGTATTTGGAATCCTAAGTATTCCATATTCTATAACTGCATGAACTCACTATCCTTGAGGGTGCTAAGGCCATAGAAGGCTTTAAATACATCATCATCACTTATCCTTTTGCCTCAGTCATAAACAATTCACCAGCATATCCTTTATAAGTAAGGCAAAAAGGCAGAAACAGCCCTGCTGCATTGCTTTGCTTTGATTGTGCTTGCTTGGAGCAGGAGGAAGTGCCAATGCAGGCTGCACACTGGAGACATATGGTATAGTTTGAAAGCAAGTAATTGTTGGCACCTAGGAGATGGACATCACAAAACTCGTATCATCCAGTACGGAATAAGCCCCAATCACTATCCCACTCCCATCTTCCCTGCCCTCCACAGTCCACCTTCTTCCACAAGACCACTCTAAGCTCCTAAGGCTGCTTGTCCTCTATCAGGACAGCCTGTCCTTGGTACCAATCCCAAATGCTGACCTCCTCAGGAGAAGGAATATCAGCAGATTTTCCTGCAGTGCCCACTCCAGGTATTTTGCCACCAGGAAGAGCCGCAGATCACATAGTCTCAGTCCCAGATCTCACTGAGAAGCAGCCAGACTAAGAGCAACTCCCAGCAGAAGAGGATGTCTCCCCACAGGATGCTGTGGCTATTGTGATTAATGATGGAGCAAATCCTTGCAACACTACAAAGGAATCAATCCAATCCCTCCAGAGCAGGCTACAAGGAAAGGACAGGGATATACCATTTGCATCAAACCCTTCCCACAGCAGACCCAGACCAATATTCCAATCCCAACTGCTGTTTCCCACAGTTACAGGAAAGCTCATTCCAAGTTCTCATCTCTGGGTTACTACCAAAACAGAGTGATTGTCCAGATTGAACACAGGGCACTGCCATCCTCTCCCTCTCGGTGATGAAGGATGTTAGCAGTAGTCAGTAAGTCATCTCAGTAAAGGCCCTTCTAGAAGAAGTCTTTTTTTGGTATGATCATCAAATTGAAGATTCTTACTAAAATCTCTGGTTTTGAGGTCTCAGTTAAGCTAAGTACAGATATGGGCAACAGTGCATGTCTTCAGACTACAACAGTTCCTCACTGCAAAAACATCTGAGAATCTAGCCTCACCTGTTCCCAGGCTAGCACATACAATCCGCGTGGGTCATCCAGGAGCAGGCCGATTGTTCTTCTGTTGTTTCTTCTTGTCTTGTTTGGAATATTTTGACAGATTATCTCATGGACTGCATTCAAAAGAAGGTCACAGATACCAAGAAAAGAGCAGTTCCTTGGTCATGTTTTCTAATCTGAGCTTCCAGCCCCAGAAGACCTCATGGCAGGACACTTCTCTGGCCCCAGAGGAATAGCAGGTGTCCAGGAAGCAGCGGCCCTGGCAGAGGCCAAGTAGGCTGCCACCAAGACAGTTGGCAATCTCTTCCCAGTCTCCTCCCCACACACAGGCTGGCTGGATCCTTAACAAAATTGTAAAAATAAATCTTAAAAAATTGTTTGTTTCAATCATTTGTTGGGAGCCTTTTTTGCTCTTACTTGTCTCCCAAACAGCAAGATTTTTGCCAAGAAAGCAGCCCACACAGAAGGGTTGATACAGAAATCCAGGCTGCTAGACAGGAGAGATATTGTGGAGGAACACTTTACCTCCATAGATAAAAGGCTGGCAGCAGTAAGAAGAAATGCCCAGAAGCCCGTAGAGGTTTGGTTGTGGCTAAAAAGCAGCCTTCCAGAATACATGCCTGAGAGTTTTTCACAAAAATTTTCCTAGCCCTGTAGAACAGGGATGACTTTTATGGAGATTAAATGATCTGAATAAAAAGCAACATACTGCTTATGCCTTGTATTATACAAGCGTCCTTATAAGTGCCCTTATACACTATGGGACATTTTGTGCATACAGCATGCTCTTGCTATGGAGAAAAAAATCAGTGCTTTAGGCAGGGAAACAGAAATGATAGAGATGAGTGCAAAGTCTAGCTGTGCTAGAAGGGAAGCAGGGATGTTTGAAGAAAGCCAGCCTGGGACAAGGCTGAGCCTGCTGACCCCTTCCCTACCAAACAATTCACTGGGATATGCCACAGCTCACAGCAATCTGTTCCCTGCACAGTGATTTCAAGCACTTTGCACTGCTGGCATAAAGGCTGTCCCACAGCATCCTTCTCCTTAGTGAGATGACAGAAAACACACTGCATGACAACACTGAGGAGTTAGGACCCTCTCAAAGCCAGTGAATGAGCCTCTTGGTTTCCCGCTAGAGCTGAATGGTAATGAAGAGCATGGATTCATATACTGGAACCGTAAAGGATGAAGGTTTTCTTTGAGGAGAAGAAATGCATCTTCAGTGGAAAATAGCTGAGGTATAGAAGCCAAGTTGAGATGTAAGCTGTTGCTGCAGAGGCTCACAGAAACCACTCATCTTCCATTGTTCACAAGGCCTATAAAATGACAGAATGATAATTATTAGTTAACAGAGTTGCAATTGTATTATGAAAGCTGCATACAGGAATGTGTGCTCCATTTCAGTTGGGAGATCTCTGATAACACCACCAGTACTGATTAACCTCAGGTATGCAACTGTTATGGACCAAACTACACTGAAAGTGAAACGTGGCATCACAAGCTTAGGCCACCAGCAGATGGTCATCTTACCTTGAACTGATTCCTCACTGACCAGTGCAAGTGAAGGATTTCCAAGATCCAGAGGGCAACAGCAAGGCGCTCTCTGCTCTCAGCAGAAGTAAGAGCACTGGGCATGGTAACTGTAGACAGGTTGCTGCTTGCTTCTATACCAGTGATGCACAGAGGCTGAGCATCTGTGCATAGGCTCTTACATAGAGTGAATAGCATAAGGTGTGTCTACATTAGATTTAGTTTTGATCAGGAATGTGCTTCCAAATCAAATTTCCCAGTCACCTTCACTGGTTCTCACTGTGGACAAGTCCTGCAACATCTGATCCAGGAGTCCACCTACCACGTTCCAGCTGCTAAGGGGCACTTGGTCCAAAATAGCAAATTACAGCTGGTTCAGAGTAAAATCCCCCAAAATGCACACAGCATGGCCATTGCATCCTCAGCAACAGGCACTTTGCTTCAACAAATCTGCTTCTCTTGGTCTGCACTGCTTGCTAACAGGTATAGCCAAGGTGAGTGTGAGACAAGTGATCCACGAGCACGGGGAATGCTAGAGACACATTCCAGAAAAAACAACAGTTTGTGCTGCAGTTGAACCATGGTACAGCCACTGCAGAGAACAGGAAGACAGAACAGTATAGTCACAAGCCAGTCTGCAACATCTGGGAGAAGGACTTAGATGCACTCCATAATGCCTGTTAAAGTTAGCATAGACACAACCTTCCTCAGCTTCTTTCTATACTCAAGGTGTGTTTGCGGTGTTCTGTTTTTCTTTAATGGCTATAAAAAGCACTCAGGCTGGAACAGGTCCAGCAATTGCAGTTTCAGCTACAAACTGGTTTTAGTATCAGTTTTTATGAATCCTTGAAAAGAGGTTCAGCTTTACTTTAATAGGATTGCTGACAGATCATATTGCAAACAGTACATAACATTTACGATCATACAACTGGATTTGAGAAGCACACAAAATGTGAAGAGAAGCTATGGAATATATTTTCAAGAAGTTAATCCCACTCTGAAGTCAGCTACTTTATATGGCAGAGAAAACATGATCAAACAGACTAATCTAAGATAAAATTCAGGTAAACATGCTTTCTAAAAGCATAAATTTGCCAAGAAAAAGGTTATGTACCTAATTTCTAACGTAGTGGTTTACCCTGTCTCTTTGGAAAGTTTAGACTACTTTTCTAACCTATGCCTTTTTAAAGAAAGGCTCAGCACCTTTCCAGGCCATAAGGATAATTAAGTACTAAATAAATTGTCTGTATTGCATGACTGCAGCGCAGAGAACCAGATCCCAGAAATAGCTGAGGGGTAATAGCGCAGTTTTAAAGACATGCGAAAGAGTAAGGCTGAATACGATTATCTCATATTCGCTTGTTCTGCCACAGACTTCACATACAACTTAGAGCAAGAAATTTATTATAATGAATTAGATATGCCAGGAAATGGTCTTTGAGAGATGCTACTGAAGTCAGTTTTGGCCTTTGTTTTCAGTAATAGGGTAATACCCCATGTCATTTCTATTAGTGGAAAAGAACTTCCAGTTTGTTCTTACAGAAAACATCTTAAATACAAACCAGCACATTACAATGTGCAAAGGATCTGTTTTACAGGTACAAGAACCACCCTTGCCTGTACTGTACATGGTATTGTTTATATACTCACACATAATAAATAAAAAGCAATTGAATTCAGAATAAAAGTGGCATTTTAAAGTATACAGTAGAACTATTTAGATTCATTAAAACATTAATACAGGAAGTCTTGTTGCTAGTTATTATATGATGCTATTGTTTATGACAGTATTTGGATCTAATAGCATCAGACTAAACAGAGACCATCTTAAATGCCTGCTGGATACCAAATGTCTTGCTAAAAAGTACTGCTACTAAACCATTACGGGTCAGACAACATCCATTAAAAGTACTGCCATGTTAGAAGGTGATTGTTCACCTGACTTACTAACCTGCATGGGGCTTTCTGGTCATCAAAGGTAAGTAAGCATTATGGTAGCCGGTCATTCTCTAACCTTAGGGGAAGCAAAGTTCAGTCATGTGGGACAGACAATGTTGAACACGAAACTCCTGTCTACGTTGGCAGAAAAGCAACAAGCAGCACTGTCAGGTACATTTTACTGTTGTATTCTAGTACCAGTACTTGCTGTTGTATTCTAGTACTCTTTTGCTAGAGTCTTGATAGAAATTTCCTACCTCTGATGCTGGTTTTTGAGGGATGAAGTGTGATAAGTGTCCTGATGTTTGTGGTTTTTTTTTCTAAAGACGAGGCTAACCTCTCAATCTTATTTACTGCAGTAAAATCCTATCTGACCAGTAAATCAGGACGTCATCTGCACATGCTGCAGACTCCTTTGGCTGTGATTCACTTTGTGGAATGAATTATGTGTCCCAATTGACTGGGGAATTGAATCTTACCCATGTCTTATTTCCATGAAATGCTATTCGAGATAGTTCACCTCAAACAATCACCTATGGAAACAAAGCCAAAAGGATTTTGCATTCTTAGTTTCAGCAGGTAATTTGTCTAGGGAATGAGGCAACTTCCAATTCAGGATGAGTTTGTTCACTTTAAATGGGAAAGATGTAGAAAGTCTGGTTTTGGCAGTCCTCTAAATCCTCTTGTACTATCACTGCTTCATCCCTAATTCAGCATGGTTTCATACTTAGCACTCCGCTGCCTTGGATCAGACTGACCAGCTGTGACTACTGCCATTAAAACGGCAGCTAGTCAGGAGTTCTCTTTTTCCATCAGCATGGTAACATTGACTGAGAACTTCATTTTTAGAAGTACCAACCTCAGTAAAGCCACACATGTTGATAGTTGACACAGTCGATAGTCATGCACAAAGCACTTAAAAACACAACACAGCAAGTGCTCAGAAACACATGCCAAAACCTCCTTTGATCATGTGTAGGGCATGGAGTTCAGGAGTTGCACGGAAGACAGGCAGAGGCTGGGTGTATGTCCATATGATCATCATATGGAGACTGTTACAGAAGAGACATCTACCCGTAAGGATTATATATTGCTTTAAAATGGCTTATTCTTTATCTTTCCATGTTGTGCAGATCTGACAGTCTCTTTCCATCTGCTTCCTCTCCAGAACACTAAAAATAGCATTCACAATGGAGACGTTAAAGTCTTATTTTTCAGCTATAACAAATCCCACAGCCACTGGCATCCCCAGCTGCTTCCTCTTCCCCAAGATCCATTCACTGCCTTTCCTGTTACCTCCCTCTGCTAATAAAAATCCCCCTAAATCAATGCATTACTTGGCATTTATAGTGGCCGTAGATAAATAACTAGAGGTGAAAAAAACCCTGTAAGTAAGTAGAAAGGTACACTGGCTCACAGCTTCATTAAACTACTCAGCTTTCACCAAAGTCTGTTTCATGAGCTAATGGCCCAACTTAGGCTACAGAGAGATTTCAGGCAGCCTACACTAAAAAGTAATTTGGAAAAGCACTCAAACCTTCAAGTGGAGTCCCAAAAGAGAAAAAGAAAACGCGCATGACATTTCTAAACTGGAGGAAACATTTAATCATTGTGGTCCACAATAATCATTGTAACACCAAGACTGTAAGTACCTGTGGTTTTTTTTTCCCCTCCGTATCTTTAGCACAGCTGTAGTGCTACAGAACATGGGAAAGAGAGCAACAACAGAGAATAATAATAAAAAAAAAACCCACCCCTCAGAAGTTAAAAAAGCCCCATGAAATATTTAAACCCATAATAGGGCAATGAGAACAGAGCAGTAGAAGGATGGTTATTTGAGGCATTTTCCATATATTGCATAAGATCATGGCTCTGAAAGAGAGGCAGAGTTATGATGGAACACTGCAAGAAAGACAGTATGAAATTTTTTCAAAGCATTACAAACGACCAACACCACCAAACTAACCACCTGCCTCTCGAGCTGAAGAGCATCCAATGAGCAGCAGCCAGCTGAGATCTAAAGCAAAGATCCATTGAGCAAAACTATTCAAATATCCCACAGAAGTATTGAGTTCTGTAATTTGGCTCTTACTCCTCCATTATCTACAGCTTTTAGCATTAGAAGCAAATTCATCTTTGTGACTCAAAACACCTTTTGATCATGCTGTTTCATGATTATTGTGCTCTATGTCATGCCCTCCATGTTGTTTGACAGCAATTAAAAAAAAAATCAGATTTTACAGATTAATAGATACAGGAACATAAATGATGGTAGCCTTTCACCATATGTCTCATGTCATCTCTCTTTCAAAGTATTCAGTGCAGAAACAGAATGCAGCACCACTGGCCACCTACTTCAAACACAGGTGAAGAGCTGTGCCGATACAATGCCTAACAAAGTACCTTATTTTGGTAAAATGAAAAGCTGTAAGCATCATTTTGCTGTGCTTAAAGAGAGAAGCCTGCATAGACACAGTAACTCCACTCTTTTGCTTTCCAGAATACAGCTCATAAGAAAGATCTGCCTTAAAAGTCCAGCTTGTACCTCCTGGGACACTACCCACCTAAGAACATAAAAGTCCCCTAAGGAGTTAAGATGAGTTGAAGCAAAGAAGAAAATTGACTTCCTAGGGATCTCTTTCTTGACCCAACAGTCAAAGATTAACGGCTTTAGAGCAGAACTTTGGTTGGCAATGAGGCAAAGAAATGCTTTAGCAGTAGCCTTTAGCCAAAAAGCAAATCAGGCAAGGGACAAATACCTCGCAAGGAAGCTGCATGCCTTCATTCAGAAATTTCAAGTGTCTGCTGTCCAGTTAAACTCCTGCAGTCCTGTTTCACAAGGGGATCAACTGCACCCTCAGTAAGTTTGAAGACGACTCCACACTGGGTGGGAATGTTGATCTGCCTGAAGGTAGAAAGGCTCTGCAGAGGGATCTGGACAGGCTGCACCAATGGGCCCAGGCCAACTGTATGAGGTTCAACAAGGCCAAGTGCCAGGTCCTGCACTTTGGTCACAACAACCCCACACAACGCTACAGGCTTGGGGAAGAGTGGCTGGAAAGCTGCCTGGCAAAAAAGGACCTGGGGGTGCTGGTCGACTGAACATGAGCCAGCAGTGTGCCCAGGTGGCCAAGAAGGCCAACAGCATCCTGGCTTGGATCAGGAATAGTGTGGCCAGCAGGAGCAAGGAGGTGATTGTGCCCCTGTACTTGGCGCTGGTGAGGCTGCACCCGGAATACTGTGTCCAGTTTTGGGCCCCCCAATACAAGAAAGACATTGAGGTGCTGGAGCGTGTCCAGAGAAGGGCAACGAAGCTGGTGAAGGGTCTGGAGCACAGGGCTTATGAGGAGCCGCTGAGGGAACTGGGGTTGTTTAGCCTGGAGAAGAGGAGGCTGAGGGGAGACCTTATCACTCTCTACAACTCCCTGAAAAGAGGTTGTAGTGAGGTGGGTGTTGGTCTCTTCTCCCATGTGGTTAGCAACAGGACGAGAGGAAATGGGCTCAAGCTGTGCCAGGGGAGGTTTAGATTGGATATTAGGAAAAATTTCTTCACGGACAGGGTTGTCAAGTACTGGAACAGGCTGCCCAGGGAAGTGGAGGTATTTAAAAGAGGTGTAGATGTTGTTCTTGGGGACATGGTTTAGTGGTGGACCTGGCAGTACTAGGTTAATGGTTGGACTTGATGGTCTTAAAGGTCCTTTCCAACCTAAACGATTCTATTCTATTCATTGATGGCCTTTCCTCAATATGCTACCTGAATTCTTGCAGAGTGAACACACTATTCTGATTTTCTGGTCTAATAACTGTCTTTCCCTGGTCTAATAACATCACAACTTAATGGAAATCATCCATTAATTATTCCAGTTTGACCAGAAACAGCATGGAAGCAGAAAGGGGTTTTGGTATTTCAGCCTATGATAATGTATTTTTCTGTATTTAAAAAAAATGCAGATTGAAAGAAAGTGTATTAAATTGTTTAGTAATCTACAATCCTCTGAAGTAATATTTAAGCTTTGGGAATGGAAAATTTTGAAGCTTGTTGAGATTATTCAAACTGATATTTTTTGGTAAAACACTAATTTTGTATTCTTTCCCCATCCATCCTACCAAAAGGAAAATTTTAAAATAAAGCTTTCCACTTTTAAACCCTTTTCACTTATAAATAGCTTTGCAATTCAACACTCACAAGGAGAAACGGAAACTGACACAGGAAAGAATTACAAGAATGAAGGACTGAAAAAACATGCATCATACAGAAGGTCTCATCAGGCTGAATCCATCCAGCTCAACAAAGAAACAGCTAAAGGATGACTGGATCAGTCTTAAGTGAGCTCTGTAAGTTTTTCCTGTTTGCTGGTAGTTCAAGAAAAAAATGATGTTAATTTCAAATTGAATTAGACATTGTAAACTATTGTAAATAAGACGGTATCTGGAAAAAGGTCTAAAAGGATGATTTTGTTACCATTCAAGGGTAAAGAGGAGGGACATAGTTGTAGTCTCACACAACATAATACAGCTGGCTAGGGTACTCCTTCAGGATACAGGCAAATGAGTTCAGCATCTACTTTGGTTGACCGCAAGGATCTGAGTAAAGGTCTAACTCTCAGATCTTCTATTGAACTTATTTTACTTTGTACAAGATTCACACATTTATTGCAAAAGTATGAATGATTAGGATTGGTAACTGATACATACAGATTCTAGCCCTTGCAGAAATGAGAAGTCAGTATTTTGTAAAGTTAAATAAATTTAACAGGACAAGGTAAAAATAACCGTTTCAGAGTATTTACTGGCCCCTTTGTCAGGGCACTTTTCTCAGATTTGAGCAGGCCAAATGTATTTAAAAAAATCAGACTGAGTTTGAACCTTAGCCTCCCAGTTGCCAGCTGAATAGCCTTGCAACTAGATTACAGAAAATACTCCTAGTGCCATCATCCCCTCAGTTCTGTATATAGTATGACAATAAGAAGTGCTATCTCCAAAAACCTGGCATAGATGTACTTCATAAATGAGTTTCTGAAATGCTGACATAATGTGACTGTATGTGTAAGTGTTATTGGAAGAATGCAAGCCTTGGTTACCATAATTTTAATTTTGCAAATTATTTCCTTAGTGATCATGTCTTCCTTACTTCTCAGATGTACAAGTTTTATTGTGTTTTAAAAAAACTGAACTACATTGCATTTGTCAAAGGCTAAGAACACATACTCATTACCACATGGCCAGCTGATAGGCAATCACGTGACAAACTGTTTTAACTCACTTAAGATGCTGAACATTAAAGTGAGGCAAATAATCCCATTTCTAACAGAATTGCGCATTGCTTTCTGAAGATCTCTTTAAAGTGATGAAACAGCTAACTTCTTTTAAAGCTTTCACTGAAAGTCAATTTATGTAAACAACCCTTCTATGGCAGTCATCACAGTTTGGCCTCAAAGGACCTTAATACTTGTGCTCTGGTAGTTTAGGGTCCTGTATTATTGATACTATTTTAATATTTCTTTCCTCTTCATCAAGGATGTCAACTGTCAATGTACAGGATTAAAACACTAGAGCTATCAGGAAGCACTATCAGTTCTTCGCTGCATTTCCATAGAAGATACAAATGCTTCACCCTGCCTCTCTTACAGCCTATGGAAGTGCTGGTCTCAGGAAGGCTCACGCAGAGCACTTGGAATGTTCCATTCATCCTCCTTTCACAGGTTTACTGGGGAAAAAATGAAGTGAAATGTAATAGCTTGTCCCTATCTCTGCACTTTAATATTTAAAACACTGTAAAACTCATTTAACAGCCTTGGGATTTATCTTTAAGATCATCTTTGAGACTCTACAACAATAAAAATTCTGGTTTTGAAGAAAAAATTCATTCAAGACTAGCAAACTATTACACTGCAGCTATATTAGCATTTTATTCTTTCTGGCATGGCTTTTAACTACCGGAAGATAGATCTTCAAGGGCTGAGAATCTGGATAGGACAAGATGTTTCAAGATTAAGTGTACAATATACCGACAACTTGCTCCTAGCAGCATCCAAATACATCATCTCTTCTTGCAAAATTGCATTAAACCCTGAGAGCATTCAAATACAAACTTAATAGACATCAGAAGAGCAGCTCCATCTCTATTCACTCCTCTGGGGAGTGCTCCCCCTCTCCTCTCCAGGAGAATCAGGGTGCCTCCTGTCTATTTCTTCTGCCAAGTAGCTCACAACCCTTTTCCTCAATATTTGTAAGATAGGCTGCCTGAGCTTTTAATATGCAAACATCTAACAGCCTCACCTGGGAAAGGGGTAAGTAGCTGAGCAACTGCACATGCCTCAACTGCACATGCCTCACTGTATCTCCCCACAATTAGAGCTCCAGACAACAAAAACATACAAGAACATACCAAAAAACAACTTTACGCCACATCACTCTCCCATTGTTGCTTTCTTCAAATGTTGGGCACAGCTGTGAAGTTCATCATGGAGTATTTTCTTTAAAGCTTTCCCAGAACATCAGTCTCCTATGTCTGACTGACTACAAACATCTTGAAAATGTTCTTTTTGTCTCAGTAGATGATATAGTTTATGACTTTCTTCCATCCCTTAAAATAGAGTCAGAAGGCCAAAGACTGAGAATTTTATAATGAATTAAGTTATAAGTAGAAAAACAAGGCAAACTAATGACATTTAATCCAAACCAACATAACTTGGCTATGAAAGATACTAGCAGAACCTATAAGCAACAACTTCAGAATTTGATCAAATGTACTCAAATCGCCATGTGCAGTACCTAACAAACTAGACTTTTTTTTACAATACCATTTCTAGAAATATGAAGGATTAAAACCATATTTTTGTTAAAGATTAAAAATAGTAGAAAGATTGCCATTAGAAACTGGATGTGATGAACTATCCTTGCTGACTTACAGGTATCTTAAGACATAATACACAGGGCAAAATCAAATCAAATATGTTTGCTACAATAAAGCTGCTGAATGTAATTTGGATATGCTTTTTCTGGTTGCTGGTGTTTAGTTTTATATGCTCAATTATGCAGTTGATAACTTCTGATTTTTATTTATTTTAATAAATCCAACAATAGTTCTTATTAAAGAAATACAAGTTTTGGCAATTTACACCAAGTGAAAGCTAATACTATTCTCACTGGAAAATTATCTTTGTTTTAATAACAAAGCTCTCGATGAAAGTTAGACAAAGTATTTTAAGTTTGTGATTTACAGAATCAAAACAGGAATAGCTGCATCTTTGTTTTAATCTACCAAAAAAATCCTGGCATACAGGACAAGTATTAGCTTTTTTCAATCAAAACTATGTAATATTCTCAGGATGACTGTCATGGTTTAGCCCCAGCCAGCAACTAAGCACCACGCAGCCGCTCGCTCACTCCCCCTACCCCGATGGGATTGGGGAGAGAATTGGAGGAGTAAGAGTGAGAAACACTCCTGGGTTGAGAGAAGAACAGTTTAATAATTGAAATAAAGTAAAATAGTAATGATAATAATAACAATATAATAATGATAATAATAATATACAAAGCAAGTGATGCACAATGCAATTGCTCACCACCCGCCAACTGATATCCAGACAGTTCCGGAGCAGCGATTGCTGCTCCCCAGCCAACCCACCCCCAGTTTCTATACTGAGCATGATGCCATATGGTATGGAATAGCCCTTTGGCCAGTTTGGGTCAGCTGTCCTGGCTGTGCCCCCTCCCAGCTTCTTGTGCCCCTGGCAGAGCATGGGAAGCTGAAAAGTCCTTGACTAGCATAAGCAGTACTCAGCAACAACTAAAACATCAGTGTGTTATCAACATTCTTCTCCTACTAAATCCAAAACACAGCACTATGCCTGCTGCTAGGAAGAAAATTAACTCTATCCCAGCTGAAACCAGGACAATGACTTAGTTTCATAGGATTTTTAGAGTAAATTTTGCAGGGGTTTTTATCACATTGTAAGAGAATCACTACATTGGAACAAAGAGTGAGAATTTGTGACTATACCTCAGCATATTTTTTTCCAGAGTAAGACATTATGGTTCCTGAGGTAAATTGTTACACCTTTGAGCTTATGTGCGAAACTGATGAATTATTCATTGGTTTTAGTTTAGATGACTACTACTTTATTTTGACAAATGGCCAAACCCTTCTGGGTGTATCTTGGTATCTATTTGAAATGTGTTTCCTACTCACCCATTTGTACTGTACAGTCTCAAAGGACATTCCGATTTTGTAGAAATGAGGACACTTATGTGTAAGAGGTATTTGAGACGTGCTCTGTGTCATACTGTAAGGACTTCTGACAGGACTGTGTATCACTCTGGAACTATGAACTATGTAGCTGAAAAGCTTCACCTGCTCAAGTTCCTGGTTTCCTAGACTTCTCTTCATGCTTTTCACTATAAACACATCGAGCTTGAAGTACACTTATTTATTCTCTAATCAGTCTGCATATTCTTACATTACTGTAATAATAATAATCATCTTACATTACATACAGAGATCTGTATGTTCTTTATCTGCAAAAAAAATTAAAGATCAGCGTATTCCGCAGGATTCAAGGTACCCATTCCTTAGTTGTCTACACAATAGCACAACCTGTGAGCAGGAAAGCACAGTGACAACACCTCTTCCCAAACTTCTCTATTAGCGGAAGGACAGAAAAGGAGGGACAATAAAGTTAGCTGGGAATAGCCAGTTATGTGAAGCTGCAGTGACTTCTGCTGACAGCATATTTGGTCTTAAACATCTTTTGTTCCATTGCAATTAAAAACAGAGTCAAATTTCAGATAGCACATTCTGATTGGTACATCATTGCAAACATACATCTTTCTTCTGTGACAGCTGCTCTGAAATTCCTTTCAGAATTGAGGCATTGCACTACAGAAATATAGTCCTACTATAGAACTAAATTTCTACACTGTGGGCTCAACTCTTTCCCTTCTTAAAATCCAGAAGGGAGTATGACCAAAAATGGTATAGCATTACACTAGCCCATATGCATCTCAACCCATTGACTGCACTTTAAAAAAATAATCTGAATTATGCCTTAGTCCAAGCCATTTATTATTAAAATAAAACTGCTCAATAACTCTGATCTCTGCTGTGTCAGGTAACAGTCATAAAGCCTTCCTACGACCACAAAAAAGAAACCACATGCAGAGCAAACCAACCAGAAACGCCTTATCTGGAACCATGACCAACTCTGAAAAGCACTGCTCCTAAATATGCTATGGATAAAAAGCTTGATAACTGCATTTTAACTCAGCCATTTTTAAATATAGCATATTTTCATGACTTGGAAACATAACTGATTGAAATTCTTCTCATAGCTTCCTCTGTGTCAAGGCAGCTTCTTCGCAAGAACTCCAAAGACAGAGCTGGAAATGGTTTTCTTGCACCTATACAAGTGAAATTTTAATATTCCTGTTCTTCACAGTCCAAAACCCCTAAATTTTTGCAAAAACTACAGGCACTGATAGAGCTAATGACTGGTAATTAAGTTACTCTCTCACTAGTCTCATTTTCCTCATTCATAGCCTATGAGTGCACTCTCTCACAGGCTATGAATTATTCCAGGATGAGCTGCTTTCAGCCTCTTGTTGCACCTTCTACAGTTTCTTCAAAATTAAATAGTCAAGGATTTGAAGTTTACAACCCTGGCATTACTCTTTGACCTGCAGGCTCTTAGTTATTAATATGAAGTATAACAACTTCAAGAGACATCCACACAGTAGGATAGCCAGTATCTTGGTAGGGTTTCCTTTTTGCTTGATTTGGAACAGAAACTTACCCTTTCATTTTCCCCAATTCTAAACACATACTAGCCATCATGCTGTTCAGCATGCTGCAGATTGATCTCTTTTGCTCCCTAAGGTTTTACGTAGAATTTAAATCATGAAGCTGCTAATTGTGTACATGGAAACAGAAATTGCAATCTAGCAAATGCTACGCTGTTCCCATGCTGTGATCCTGGACCCTGTTTTAGTTACCAAGTTACTACATTTAACATCAAACTTCCTCCAAATTCAATAGGTAGCATCATGAAGCCAAATACCAAATTTTCCAAACCACACTTCCTCCCAGTTAAGCCCCTTAAAAATAACTGCATGTTTAAGGATAGCTACATTTTACTGAGAGACTTCAACCACAGACAATATGCTCACAAGACCACAGGGGCTGAAGAAGCCTCTATAAGGTTTTAATTCCCTACATATACTAAATGTAGAATATTTTAAATAGTCTGAAGGAATATGTAAACTAGTAGAGGAGCTTCCTTGTGTAAGGCTAGAAAAAGCAGTCTGCCTGGATACTTTGCATGAAGAAACGAGAGGAATGGAGAACTGGAAGAGAACGGAGGCTCAGACTGCTGACAGACAAGACTGTCCTTCTCAGACAGCTGCAGACCTGAAGGATTTCCTCCATTTCTCTGACTGAGAAGCAACCTCCTGACAGAACAGAGATGGAGTGAAGCCTTATCACAACTGCAGTGAAAACTAAGTGTGGCTCCCACTATTCAACGTAAATCCTCTTGTAGCTTTTCCTAAAGCAGTGGCCTAGGTTGACAACTTTCATCTCAGGACAAAGATTGATCAACCAGTATAGAGCATCGATAAGGAAACATACCTGCTGTCCACTCATCAAGTCAGAGAAGACAAGCTCATCTGCAAGCAGAAGTATTTCACAATTTTGTTCTGTGTTAAGATGTAAATACTTCAGAAAAGAAATTCCAGAAATTCTCCAATTGAAGGTGTTAGGAACAATGGTAAAGGAAAAATATTTAGGAATCAACCAATAATCATCAATTTATGCCCATTTTCATTTTACTGTTTCTTGCATAAAGTTTTTTAATTTAGTCTTGACTTCATATCTTCTCACTTTTACTACCTAGTTAACTCCACAGAATGAATGCAAAAAGATTTCCATCAGCACATTTAATGAAAAACATTTCTTTCAAGCAAGGCACAAAATTTAGATTTATTTATGTAATTTGATTAATCCCAATTTTTGTTTTACATTAAGTACAAAAACTAACTTGAATGTAGGTGTAAATACAATTTCCACAAAGTAGTTCAATGAGATTTAAAATCAGTTATGTATCCAGAACTGTAAAGCACAATTAAAAGCAGCCCAGGATATGCAGATTGCTTACCATAACTGCTGAAAGAGCTCATAATGTATGAATATATTTAACAACCTCCAGTAGTAAGTTATCGCCTTTCTAATCTTTCATTTGAAACGCATTTAGCAATTCTGTACCTAACAAAGGAAGCATTAATGAACAAAAAGTGCAGACAAGTTTTACACAAGCTAAGGCCTAAAGGAAACACATAGACAATCAAAAATTAAATAACAGAACAATGACTTAAATATTTTGCTTGAACATTTCTAAGAACATAAATGCTAAGATAATACAGAAAAATAGCAACAGGTTCAAAGACTTATTTACTTCTCAAAGAACTTATGGTGTACTGTAGCTGCCTGAAATATTTTAACAATTATAGAAAATCATATTTCCAAGTTTGGTATGTTTGTATTTTCTAGATGACATACATTTAAGACAACCATTCATGAACTTATTTACAAATAGAAGCTTATTCATTTTAAAATCTGTATAAAAAAATCAGTTTTGGCACTACCCATAAGGCAATGGATGATATGTACCTAAGATAGCAAATCACATAATGAAAGCATAACCAGAAGAAAATCATATTCTTCAACTTATTATTTAAACAAACTGTGAATCTTTAATTATAATTAAAGAGGAAATTAAAGAATTAGCATTTGCAAGTCACTAAAACACCCTATCCAAAATCCTGAAGACTCTTTTTATTTGCAACAGGACATTGCTTTAACCTGTGAAGCCACTGTGCCATGTCTTGTGGGAGAACTTGATATTTCTATTATGGTTATTAAATTATCAAACTAGTTTTATTACTAGAAAATAGCAAAAAGTTTAAGGAGAACATGATTTTACTTCTTAAGTAAGCAGAAAAAAATATTACTCTTAAGTCTAGCCTTTGTTAACGGTCTATAAAAACAAAACCCCAAAGGTAATTTTGCCGTTCACTCCGCTGAGTGAAGACCAGCTTCAAACTATTTTTTTTTATTGGTGTGAATGGTTTTAACAACTTTGTTTTTGCATTTCCATCAGCTTCAATTATAGCTGAACCTTAAAATTCAATTTCATAGTGTTGCCACACTTGCACTGCAAAGACTGCAAGCCCAGATTTCATAAATTGTGGATTTCATTTAAATTTAAAAAATAATCTTTGCATTTATCTTAAATTTATAAAAAGATTTTTTTCAAAACTTAAGGCAAAAACAAGTTTTATTGGTTATGTTTCTTTAAATCTGAGCAGGTGTACGAGGCTGTTTAAATATCAAAAAAGCTAACACCATATAGAGTATTACCAACAAAAGTAAAGAATAAGGCAGCATGCACCCTTAAGATGAAGAGAGAATTTAATTTTACAAGATGTTTAAATAATCCAAAGGCAAAAAGTGTCTGTCTCCTCTAAGAGTATCTTCATAAAACATGGAAATTTTAGAGGACATCAAGTTACTAAAATACTCCGTTCAACATTTATACAAATACATTACTACATTATAAGTTTACATACAATCAACTGACATCTCAGTGTTAACTAATTACTTAAATTTACAAGACAAACATAAATAAAGCTGTTAAAACAGGCAAGTACAGTACTGATCTATCATTCAGCACAATGTATTTTGCATTTCTTTCACCTTGAAAAGAATCAGATTAGAATTGTGCGAAGTCATTCTCCAAACCTAGAAATAAAATAAAAGAGAATTAAGTATATCTATGCAGGTTTTACACAGCATGGGCATATTCCAAATGTCTAAATCCTGTTTTCAGGCACGTAATTTACCATTTAACAACCTTTTGTCTGTTCTCAGAAGAGACCACAGTCTTTAAGGTTATTTTTAATAATGACATCAGTTACAGCATCGAAAACAAACTGCACATTTTTTGTGTCTGTGGCACATGTGAAGTGAGTGTAGATTTCCTTCGTGTCTTTTCTCTTGTTCAGATCTTCAAACTGACACTGAATGTAAGCAGCTGCTTCTTCGTAAGTGTTTGATCCTAGAAGGAGAAAATTGCTCAGTAAGCAGGTTTCAAACTGAGAAAGAACAAGACACATACTCTGTCTTTGAAGGAAGTGGTTCTTTGGAAAGTTGACCTAAATCTGAAGAGGAGTAATTCCACAGCCATTGCTTTAAGAGACCATAAATAAAACTTGAAGGAAACCTTTTGGACACATGTTTTAAGAATAAAAACTAAGGACTCAATTCAATTCCAGCTGCATGAAGAGTTTTTCCATTTACTTCAGCGGCAGATGGAGCAAGTCATTAATGACCCATCACTGTTCCCTAGATTAGGATATTTTCTTTCCTTCTTTCAAGTTATCCACTTTCATTTTTTTATGTTTTTAAAAGGTTTGTTTCTTCCTAAACTCAGTTAAAGACATTTGGCACACACATTTCTTCTAAGCTTTTCACCTCCAATGTGCTATTTTCTGTACAATGGAACAGTCTGAAGTTACAATGAAAATGATACATAAAAAGACTAAGACTTGTTAAATTAAATCATCCTCTTTCACTATGTATTTCCTGAATAAGTCACCTACTTCTAACACATATGTACACTCCCTGTTCAAATAAACTCTCATATATCATCAGGGATTCCAGCTAGTGAAAAAAATTACAACCAAGTACAAAAATAGGAGGACATCAGAAAAAAGAACGGGCTAAATAAATTAGGCTGAAAGAGGTGCAGCAGTAATATGTAAATGCTACCAGCATTATTTTCCCTGGTTAAAAATATGAATCTGACTTAGCACTATTTCATTTGTGATCCATATAAACAACACTCCCCATCTTAAACTTTATTTCACGTAAATATTTTAGACACCTAGAGTTATTAAACTCCTCCTGATTTATGCATCAAAAATGAGGTAATTTAACCAAAAATTACTTGACACCTGCGCCGCCCCCCCCCCCCCCCATACCTGCATATTCAGGGTAGCAAATAGTGAGAGGACTCCTTTTGATTTTTTCTTCAAAAAGATCTTTCTTGTTCAGGAAGAGAATAATAGAAGTGTCTGTGAACCATTTATTGTTGCAGATACTGTCAAACAATTTCATGCTTTCATGCATCCGATTCTGTATTTGGAAAAAAAAAAACCAAACCACCTTGTTGTATTTTATCAGACTTCAGTAGTAAAATCAGGATACATATTTTTGATTAGCTATGAATGAACCAGGTAAGTTACAGAACTAAGCTTCTAGCATACAGAATCACATTTTACCACACAGAAATACAGAGGCGCCAAGACCACTGCAAAGAACAGTTTCATAAGTAGGGTTTAAGTAACTACTTTTTCTTCCCCCCCACGCCCCCCCCCGCCCCCATTTCCAGGCGTAAGCTGTTTAGTATTTTAGAAATTTTTGGTGTGTTTTGACATTTTGCAGTACAGATATCCTACAAGAGTTGCTGAGTTACCTGAATTTGTCTTATACTGATTAGATCTTCTGGAAATTGAAAATTAAATTCTGCATCTAGCTAAGATTCCAGCATTAAAAAAAAAAAAAAAAAGAAATAGTTCTATATAACTAGAGAATCAAGTGAACATTTTTTTTTCCTCTTAGCCTAATTTTTAACTCTGTAGAAAAATTATCCAGCATGCAAGTACTCTGGCCAAGCTCCAGCCATTTAAGTAGCAGGATGCTAGCTATGACTTGACTACATTTGACTTGAAAGGCTTTTTTATTTCTCTTTCCTCCCCAAACTTATAAGATTTTGCAGAACATGAGGAAGAACACAGAAGTTTGTTAATGATTCACACACAATAGATAAGCATCACTTTAGACCACTCAGTAAAAAGCATGCACTCTGCGCATACTGATATGGGAGGAGTCACACCTAGAAAGAGGAGAAAGGAGTGGAGGGGATTGGAAGGGAGAAGGAAGAGCAAAATTTCTGCAACTAAGGAAAGACATCAGAGAAACACATTTAGAAAGAAACAAAAACTGAAGACTGAGGAAAGAAAGGAAAACGTGGTAAAGTAGAAACAGATTTCTACTGTCAGTCAAGCAATTTCTTGTTATATACTTCTAGCATCCATAAAGAGACTAAAATGTGTATTACTGACAATCTATCCTAAGTAATTTATGTGTCCTTTAAAACATGAAAGGGTGTAGCTTAAAAGAATACTTGTCTCCTAGTATTCCTTCTGAGAATGAGGAAATTCTTTGAAACCTGAAAGCATGAATTCTATCACCATTTCTGAGACCTTTTACACAAAACCCATACATCTTATAAAGCAGTAATATTCTAACAAGTGTATTTATAGCTTTCCTTTCAAACTTATTTAGTTTCTATCCAACAACTATTCCCTTCTTCAACATTAAGGTACTTGCCATTTCCTCATCTTCAGCCAAGACCAAGTCATAATCACTTAATGCCACACAAAAAATAATTGCTGTAACACCCTCAAAACAATGAATCCATTTCTTCCGCTCTGATCTTTGGCCTCCAACATCAAACATTCTGCAAAACAGAAGTGCAAAGCACAGAATGAACTTTGGA
This sequence comes from Pelecanus crispus, assembly GCF_030463565.1. NCBI lineage: Eukaryota > Metazoa > Chordata > Aves > Pelecaniformes > Pelecanidae > Pelecanus > Pelecanus crispus. The sequence continues at coordinate 12,852,212 of NC_134643.1, forward strand.
ATTTCTAGCTTTCTGAATGTTAACCAATAAAATCTGAAAGTATCAGCTGTGTAAGTCTAACCACAAAATTTTTAAAAAAGGCATAAAAATCTGCAACATTTATTATTATTTAAAGTCTCACTATAAAAAAAACAATTTTAATAAAGCCTGAAAAGCCTTCCTATACAACATTTTACAAAACATGAGTGAGATGAAAGCTAAACAAAACTGATTATTTACAATACTGTATTTCATTAACAAAATTAATTGTAATCTATAAAAAATAAAAATGCACAGTTTGCTTTACTAAATGTAAAGTAGATGAAAGTGTTATTCAACCTTTAGTCCAAATGAATAAAAAGTCTAAAATAATAAAAAGTATTGATCAACAATGTACAATTCTTTAAGGGCAGAGTTGTGTCTGGTTTAATTCTTGGAAATAATGCAATACTAAGGAAGTTGAATACAAGTAACACTGACTTTATTATTGTTATTTCAGTATTCTGAATACAAATATAAAATCTAATTTTCACTTTTTCAAATGTAATCTGGAATCTCTAAATCCTGGTGAGTTTCAGCTCCTCTCTCTCCTAAACCAAACTGCAACTTGATCTATTTTATAATTGTCCATGTTTAAATGGGATATATTTTTAAGAGACACTAAAATTATTTTCAAAATTCTCTTAAAAGACAAAATAAGAATTACATAAGAACAATCATTTTCCCTCTAATAAATGCATTTTTTGGAAATGAAGTGGGAAAACTGAGCTATAAAGGTGAGTCTTATTTTTTTTGAATTCTTAGCTTAGCAGAAATAGAGCAATAGGAAAAGACCACATTCCAGAACTTAACAGCAAAGGATCAGCAAATTAGCGTGATATGAATGGATTTGCTTTTCTCTGCTAAATAAATGCTTTAAATGGCCATTTACTACCTGTTATGGGCTACAGCCACTCTGAAATGCAGAACTTTCATTACACATCATTAGGAACTTCAAGTATTTTGCAAGCCAGATAAATAGCATACTGATATAATGAACTGTGGATCAAGGGGTGGGGGAGCGAGGGAGTAGCAGACCCAACACCAAAAAAAGACCCCAACCAAAACCCAAAAAAACCAAACCCCAAAAAGGCAGACAAACAGTGGCATCCTGAAATTAAGTGATATATCATAGGATCTTCTCAAAGAGAGAGAACACAGACTTTTTCCACCGCTTTCCTATCACAGAAAAAGAAGCTTGTGGTCTCAGATTCTTGCAATAATGTGCAGCTTCAAAACAGTGCAAATACATCACATACTACTTCCCTCGCTATGTTAGTCAATATTCTATCATGCAAGAATTCAATTTTTCCTCCTACTTACAAGTAAATGCAATTATTCCTTTAGAAGAGGCCTGACTTTTGTCTTCAGAGGTTTTCATAAGTAATTTTAACATTTTTTCTACGTTGTGACAAAAAAAAAAGAGCTTAGAATTCAGTAGGTATAAAAATGTTCAAATGGGAGGAGGAAGAGAGAAGAGAAAGAACAGAGGACAGACCAGCTCCTACATCTCCATCCTCTTTGCTGTAAGTAGTAGAATGGCCGACTATCATGAAAGCCTTATATGGGTAAAAAAAATCATACAAACAGGAAGAGAAATCCAGACCAGAACAACAATTGTTAAGGTGCATGGTTATAATTCTTGTAAAGATATTCCAGCATGGCCTAAAATAATTCAAAATTATATTAGCAATAAGGCTATCACATTGAGGGCTTCTGGTAGACAGTAGGTCAGGTAGGGTTGAACAACAACAAATGTCATTCTTTATAGGGCAGAACAGAATACAAGACAGAACAATTAACTGAGAAACTGAACAAGAAAATTGCTCCTTTTAATTTTTGTGGACACCAGCTTCTAAGGAACATGAGAAATTAAACGCTTTATACTGATGGCAGTACTGTAACATCAGTCGGCATGGATCGCACCTAGTTCAATAATATGGCATTGCTCAATGCAAAAATATTACTAAGTCAGTAACAGAGAGATACAAGAAAACATGGCACAACTTCCCATATTAATTAAAAACTGTAGTAAAAAGTATTCTTTCAAAGAACAGCAAGAACATGTAAAGAAAATAGATCTGCATAAGAGGCACTATATGTTTTTGGCTTGTTCAGACTGTGTTGCCAACATGTATTCTGGGAAGGGAGGGAAACTACAGAAGACAGACAACTTCCAGAACATAAAAGAAGTGTAATTTTCAGTTTGTATTCACACATATTGATTTCAGCCAGAAATGTTTGCTTCAGTTCAGACTAGCCTCTCTGCCAGTGGTGTATTCCACCAGTGATGCTTGTATCTTTTTGGGGTTGTCTTTCTAACACTGCACCTAACAAACTCCCAGTTCTTTATGCAAACCATCTTTTTGCACTCATCTTTGAAATTTTTATATACTAAAATCTAGTGCTGGGTGAAGTTTTGGCACCACGGTTTCACAGTGAACACAACAGCAAGAAATAAGAACCTGATGGATTGCTTTATGTAATAAAGCTTCTTCTCCATATGATATCAGTACAGAGAAATACAAGCATACAGGGGAAAAAAACCCCCCAAACTATTTGCCACACAAAATTCTTAAAAAAAGATAAGGCTGCAAGTATCTTTCAGAAAAATTAGCCATTCTGAACAAAGAGGTCTTAAAGTTCATAAGCTTTCTATCTGCCCTGTTAGAAGTCATACTGAGGCCTGTTAGGTCACAGTCCCAAACAACTGAAACACTCATAGAAGCTACTTAATCTACAGATAAATTTTAAAAAGTTTTGAAAGAATGATTTCTACATTCCACCTTCCATTATGGGAGGGTGTGCACACAGGGTTGTGTACGAGCCCATCTTTTCAGCACTTGCCTCAGCTGCTAAAATTCGTAGTACCGTCCATAGTTTAACTACTCAAAAGAACCATTATTTTGCTTATGCAAGATAAATCAGAGTCTACAATGAACTAAAAAGAAATACAAGACAGTGCTGAAAGAATTGAAGCTTGTAAGAGCTGAATCTACCCCCCTTATCTAAAGAATGAAGGTATTAGAGAAATGCTTTAATGACTTTCCATTATTTAAAGAAAGCAGACTTCTCCAATGAGATTACAACATGACGATGCCACATTAAGACTAATTACTTCACTGTACTAAATGGAAAGCATTAAAGACACTTCTTCAGTCCTCACTCTGCTAAGCTGTGTTACTTAGCTGTATTAAATTGGTAGCTTTCTGAATGGTTTATCTGCAATTGTGCAAATTTAAGGACTTATGCAAGGTCTTTTCATTAGCACAATCTGTTATTGAAAGCTAGTGTTGCGAGATTTGCTCTGTTCTGCTTCTTGCAGACTATTTAAGCAAAGAACATGATTCCAGTAGCCATACAAAATGTGATATGGGCAAAAGGACATGAGATATTTATGATGATTGCTTTCACTTCTTTTTTAAGGTTATACAAGTTGTTCATTCCAGTCCCCAGCCTTGCGAAAGACTCTGAATTTGACAAATATTTTTTTCAGGCAGGGTGAGTGTTTACAAAATATGATACACATATTACACACTTATTAAAACTGATCAATTTTTTATTATCCCCCTTTCCTGTTTTTCCTGGGCTGTAAGATTGCAGGGGGGCAGGTAGATAAAAAAACCTACCAATTTAATGCTAGTGTACTACATGACTGGGTAAACTGCACGAGAAGGAATTCAATTACAGCAGTTATTTTTAGAAATCTTCAAGTCTTCTGAGTTGCTAGATGTTTATTTAAAAAAACCACAGTAAAATAAGTCGAGAAGGAAACAAATCAGAAGAAAAACAAAGACCCTTGGCTTTCTGATTAAAAACCTGTCAGAAACATCATAACCTCTAACGAGGTCTTCTACTTGGGTATACTATCGTGCAAGTGAAAATGCTCATTGCCCATTTAACGGTCTACAAAGGAATAACGCCATCTTAAAAATGTTTTAAAGATTACTCCTGTTAGAATTTAAAAATGGAAAAAGGATTCCTCAGAAGTGTTCCTTACCTTCAGAGATTATCTCTTGAGGGGAAGTCTCTGGATATCACCCTATATAAATGCAAGTCAGCCACCTGCTCCTACTTAGTTCTCAAATAATTAGTAATGGTTGTACCCATAGGAAGATATTTCATACTTGTATACCTTAATAATTAATACCTTAAATTTTATTCATTACCTCTGTCAATTCCAATGCTAACATTTTATAATTTTGTACTAAAACCTGAATTTCCATAAGAATTTGTTAAATTATCAGAAGAACATTTATACAAAATAAGGTGCTCTTTGAAGACAAAAGTAGTAAATAACCAGACTCAGCTTCTGAAATAGTCTATAGAAACAGGATGAAGATGACTTGCTATTTGCATTTTAGATTGAATCAATAATGAAAGCTACGGTAAGCACTTTAGAGAAGGCTGAAATGAGGCTCAACCTCAAAGAATCTAAACACGCACATCAAAACAGGACAGAAAAGATAATGGACAAAAAAAAAATCTAAGTACATGATACTGCACAGCTAGTCATATTTATGTACCCTCACCTTGGTATAATCAAGCCTTTTATGCCTTTAGTTCATTTCACAAGTTCTTTTCAATGTTACGTAAGAGTATACTTCTTCAAGCCCTTCCAATAACTCATTAAGCCTATCTCTTAAGGCACCTAAAATACAAATGCCTGCTGTACAAGTGTTTAAACATACAACATTACAGCTAAATACTTCCAAAGGCCTGTCTTTAAAGTTACACATTTTATAGAAGTGTAATCATATGGTCCTTATACTGGACTTTATAGGAGTGTAATCATATGGTCCTTATAACAGTCCTAATAATCAGTACAGACTGGAAATAGCTACCTGCATAAAAATTCACTGAGAGTGTGGAAGAATTTAAACCCATCTACAATAGGGAACTGAACAAGAAACATTAGAAAGTGAGTGAGAAAATGGATAGCTCCTCAGAATACTGAAGACCTCTCTTGAGGCTTGGCTAAGGACTGCTCTGTTTTGATTTGCAAGAGATTCATTCCCATTCACCAGCTATTGTTTTATAGAGGAATACAAATTTTGTACACTTAAACCCTAAAAATGTAAAAAAAATTTTCCATGAAGATACTAAACAAATATATTGTATAGACACACTGATAACAATCTCTACACAATCTAAATGCAGATGCAATGTGAGTTTTACTGTTTTCTTCTCATTCTTCCTGATCAGTGTTTCAGGAGGTAGAATATTACTACATTTATACTATCCTATGTTTTCATCATGAATGTCTTTGGACATAAAATATTCAGAATATTAACATTATTTTGTAAATCCCACACCACAGGAAACATAAGTCACATTCTTTCATCACTAAATAAACTACTACCTTAAAGTACAACACATATTTGAATTCAGTTCTTCAGGAAAATGGATTTACTCTTCTATACAACACCAGCAAACATTTAAAAGCCTCCATCTCTCCAACTGAATTTAAAGGGAAGAACCTGATAGAAGAACAGCTATTTAACATGGCAGAAAATGGAACATTTTGAGATTCAGTTTACATATAAAATAGCTTTACAAAAAGCTTCCAATAAAACCAAAGCATTTATTACTTAATATTTGCATATTTTTTCTGAGTTATTACAGGAGTTCCAACAACTTCAGAAAATTCAGCAAAGCACAAGGAATTTTTTTCAGAAAAAAAAAATTGGGGGGGGAATCAAAGTTGTAGTTAGACAAATTTGTTAAATTACATCATTGAAAGTCCATCTTCTAGAACTGTACTGAAACTGTAACAGACAAATGAACATGGTTTACATACTTAAAATGAAGATCTTTGAAAGTAAAGTGAGTTTCCACTATTCCTGTAGTTTTCACTCTAGTCCTGAGAACATCCTGTTGAGTTGGAATGTAGCTGGTTTGTGCTATCCTGTCCAAGTCATTCAAGTAACTGAAGGTAAAAATAAATACTGCTTTCAGTTATTCATAAAATAGTAACAAGATAATTACAAAGAATTACAGAAGTTCTAGTTCCATTCATTATATTGTCCTTGACTTTTTTATAAAATAGCTTTCTCTGAGATAAGACAAAAAAAGACATATTACTCCCCTCAGTTTTCCAGGGTTTTTTGAAATGAGCTTCAGAGACACAAAGATATTTCATCTTAGAAGAAAGAAAACTTATGCAATTGACTCCACTACAAAGAATTCTTCTTTTGAAATCCCAAAATGCAAACATGGTTCCACATAAACGAATGTTATTTGCACTAACTAGAACACCACCTTCATCTTTGTAACCTACTGAACTACAAGTTACTTTGAACTATAACCAAAGCCCAAAATTACCCTGGATTTGATAACAGGTATGAGAAGAACAACTCAGTGTTTTGGCCAGAATTAATGTGTTTAAGAAAACGCTTAATACATAACAATTAACTTTCTATTGAGAATTTCTAATTGCACACATTTTTTACAATAGCATACTTTCATTGCCAAAATTCTTGTGATGCAGGCCAAGCAGCCCAGTGTTTCTAAAAACCATACAAATTTTATTTGTGCTTTTCCCATAGTAAATAGGGAAGGCATTCTGTTGTTCTTTCAGCGTAACCAGAAGTTAGCAATTTTAAGGATACAATTGTATGGCTAGAAGAACAGTTTTCTTATGAAATTGGAGGCAGAGGTATCTAAAACAATAAAGTAGAACAGAGGAGGTTACCAGAGGAAAGTAAGTGATCCTCCAAATGAAGTGCTCCATACTGAAGAAAGTTTATACAATTGCTATCTCTTAAATCAAGAGATCTATCATCGTGAGCTCAGCTTGTTGCCATCTACTCGCTGTACCCTTAGAACAACTTCAGTAAACAAGTAACAATCACACTGGAAGTATCAGTGTTAATTCAATACAATTTGATCACACTTCTATTCATTCAGCATGCCTGTAATTACATTACTTCAGCTGTAATTTTCTCAGTTGCCTCACCTGCATGTTGTTTATTTATTCTAAAGAACAGAAGTACATTGTTTTAAGGAAAGTGAAAAACAACTTCAAACACTACAAATTAATTCAGAATGATAAAACTTTAAAAAATTTCCCTTTAAGGTCAGTATCACTGCTATGCCATTCTTTACCATCTCACCTCTCCCTCAATGGACTCTTTTCCTTGACTGACTTACCATTACTTGTTGCCATCACATCTTATTTCTCACACCATTGATTCATTACTGTTCTATTTTTTTAATAAAGTACCCCAGCATCAAAGACACATCCTGATTGTTACCTTTGTTCAACACATTTCTAACAGAGACCGTTAATTAACAAAGAAAATGCAACAATGTTGAACCGTAGGAGAAACTCTATTATGAACATGAAAGTAGTATCCTTGGTAACACAGATTCACATCACACAACCAAGTTTCCTGGACATGTTCAGATACCGAACAGGTACCTGAGTTATGTTTTTGTAATAAGAATACTATTAAAGCACCTTAAAGCAATTTTTGTCTTCCTCAAGAGGAAGAAACAACTTGTGAAAACATGACTCAAATTCATAATTATACTGCACCTCTTCCTTTCCAACCTTGAAGCCTAGTTGGAGCATTTTGGCCCAAGTAGACAATATCTTTGTCCAGATACTTCTAAATTTTCCATCTACATGGGAGCAGAATTCCTCAAAAGATGAGACTTCCCTTATATTCCTTTAGCTACTACTTACAAGACAAAAAGAATCTTGTTTGTCACATAGTACTTACTAGGCAGCAGAGTCATTAAGCTGGTATTCTCTAGATCTGTTGAAACAAGCTTGAACTCCACTGTCTTTCCACAGTCTCTTGATAACTCCAGCAAGCTCTGCAGTCATAAATCCTTCTTCTGCTGCTCCAGCTAACACAAAGAGTTGACGAGCATCATCCTTTAGTATGTAAATGGAGTGGAGAGACAAACACTGATAAATACAACAGAAGTATTACCACCTAAGAACTACATTCGGTAAAAGAGTTACTTAACCTGGTAAACATGAATGTAACCAAACAAAAAAATGTGAAGGAAAACAACTGGTTTTCATGTTCTGCATAGGATATCAATTCCTGCATTTTTCAACAACAGAAAAAGACCAGTAAACCAAATTTCTCATTAGCTGATAAAGCTTCTTCTGATTTGTTCATAACTTGAACTAAGTTTCTATAAACAGAAGTAGTAACGTAAGTTACGTGAGTTCAAGTCTGAAGTTAACCTTATTTGCTTATCAAATACCACAAACTGAATAGAATGGTTACAATGCATACTAGAACCTTCAAAAATGCAGATGCATATTGATTGACTGAAGAAAACACATTAATCACTTAAGCTTCAAAAAACAACTTTGAAAGTGACAAATGATCATTTCTTTCCAAATCATGCATCAGGAAATAGAAAAATACTTCTTAAAAGCTTTCCAGATAAATCAGTTACAAATATCCATTACCTTAATTATTCTACAGAGACCAAGTTTTCTTGGTAATGCGATAACAAGCAAACACCAAGATTTTTAAGAGAGCAAATGCTGGATTTTAAGACTATATATAATGACTGCCTTTGAGAGTGAGGCTAATGGAGTACAGGATGTCAATCCACCAGTCTCTAACAGAATTTGACCAGTTTGCTACCTTCATCCAATTCTGACTGAGGAAAGAAACTTAAAAATGTTAGACCTGTAAGGCATTGGAAAAAGAAGATAGCAGCTGGGTAAAGGAAAGAGATCCATATTAGTACTCTCCTGTTGGTAGCTGCTTGACCTTGGTTATTAGCTGTATGTGATCTAATGCCAAGGTATGTCAGCCAGAAAAATCAGCATACTTGTGGCTTGTAACTACTACCCACAGCATGTACTGTTTGTCCAGTAATTAAAAGAAAGCGAACAGATGATACTGGAAAAGGAGGAAGGAGAAGAGACAGACTTAGGCACGTTGGCTGGGAACTGAAAGTATTTCAAGAAAGAGGAGGATTAAAAAAAGCAACCTATAATGTTATTCTCACAAAACAGTAAGTGAAGGTACAGATGCAAATCTGTAGAAAAATTCAGTTCTATCACCTTTGCTGTTCAGACAATAAACTGTGGAAAAAAAACATTTTCATGATAAGCACAAAAAGCAGTGTTTGTTCTAATGATATTGTCCACTGTAAACTTAAATAATCAATGATTATGACAGCTAACAGGGAAACTCTTTACAGATGGATTGAGTAATACTGATATTCACAGTTTGAAAACAAAAAGCTTGCCGTTCAGTCAACTCAAGGCAAACGAAGAGATTTATATATATGTAGTTATACATATGAACAACAGGTCTCTGATATATAGTTCAAAAAGTGTTCTGAAAGCTGGAGTAGTTACAAATCTAAAAATGAACATTTGGCAAACAAATTAACAGAATACTGATTACTGTGCATGCACAGGACAAATTGTGGACAACTAATAAAAATTTAATGGATTGTACTAATAATTACATAAAAAAACAGGAGTAAGGATCAAAGGGTTGGATAGTCAGATCTCATGGACTGTAGTTTGAGGAATACGCTTGCATAAAAGAAACCTGAATGACAATTCTGGTCTTGAATATTGTTTGTGGCTGCAAATGCCAAGGATCTACAACTCATAGAAGCAGCAGATCTTGAAGAAGAGCCAATATATTAAGACACATGATGGAAACAGCTTAGAAACTGGCAGTCAATTTTGTCATGAATGATTACATCATTTTATACCTCACATGGTCTGACTTTCAAACATAAAAAGTTTACTCCGTTTCAAATAGCTCTAATCTCTACATGCTCGAAAATGGGGTGGGGGAGGGAAAGGGGACGTGGAACAAGAGAATCAATTTCAGCTTTTTAAAAGCCCAAACATTAAAATAAAAAGAGGTCTCTGTTACCCCTGTTCTCCCTTTTCTAAGGATGGCAAGTACTGCAGACACCACAAGTGAGGCAGTATGCAATGGTAAATCCTATTTTCATTAATTAAATAATGATAGATACTTTCCTTTAATAATACTGGAATAGGGCAGCTTCCTCTCTAGGTGTCACTGTTTTTATACCAGATTTCATAAATGAGATAATGTAAAGAAACTAATTTAACCATCTCTCTAGCTAATTACAGCAAATCTCACATTCAGAAAGTGGCCCATAGTCCTTTAAAGCACATTCGCAAACTGTCTCTCAAAACATAGTTTCTACTTTAATAATCGAGGAATCATAGAATCGTAGAATCGTTTAGGAGTAACCATACTTTTTTTCTAAAGTAGACTGATATATTACACAAGCTCTGAATTCCTTTTTCCACTTCTGACTTCGCAATTGGCAAAAATGTAGTACTGACGTTCCATAGCAGTGTTGCTCTGAAAAAAAGAATTTGGACCACCAAGACCTGCCTAAGTGCAAAAGGATGGACAGCTATTTTAAGATTATCCCTGACAAAAGTTTGCCTCATCATTTATATAGCTCTCTGAAGTTGAGAAATTCAGATGACTTAAAATTGATATTGTATATAAAATAGCCCTCAAAATCTTCTTGTTAGTCATTTTATCTGCTAACACCCAAATTTACTCCTCCGTTTTCTCTTACTATGTATTTAGTAACATTAGTCTACCATCTGCCTCTTTCCAACATTAACTGCCAGACTCCAGAGAGGGCTCCATTGCACAAATACTAAACTAACATGCAATAAGATATTGTTGCTGCCCTGGAAAACTTTGGTCTTAGGGGAAGACAACAGCAAACATGAGAACAAATGTAGAGAGGAATAACCAATGAAAATTAAGCTTTTACTAGTTATGTTTACAACTGAAGACGTTTCAGGTAGAATTAACACATGTACACAAAATAATGACTATCAAAGAGCAAAATGAATATTAACTAATAATTCACAACTGCCAATCAGATTTAGACTTCAGATACAACTTTATGACCCACTTTACATAACGTTATGAACGTTTGTCTTCCTTATGACAACCGTACATAATGCATTTCACAATGTCACTGAAGATATACTCTCTAATACTTATAAATTGCTTTTTAAGCAATCAGTAAGATCCTGAACACAAGACTTTGTCATGAAATAAGAATTTACATACCGTTCCTTATTTTTCAAGACCCTCCTCTCCTCCCAAACCGTAATTCAACCTTAACATGCCATCAGAGGTTTGTATGTGGGCCATTAGATGAAATGAGACGGAAAAGGTGCAGAAAAGCTTAAACAAAGGTCTTCTATTTCTTGGGAAAAATCCTTAACCGATATGGTATCATCAAAAAATGGGATGCCGGCAGCAGCGCTATGCCCATGTCTCTGCTTTGAGTAAAATAAAGTCTTCCACACCAGAAATCAGTATGAAACAGGATCAAGCTCAGAGGCTTGAAATGTTTTAGGCACCGCTGTGCCTATGACCTAATAGAGAAGTGCAGACAGTAGCTAGATGCCTACCTGTTTAAGCTGTGTTTTTTAAGGAACACTGAGATGTCTAACTTAAATGACTCACAGAACATAACAGCCCACAAGTCCATACAAATAAAGAGATATGACTGCATAGCTTAATGTTTTTCAAAAGCTCCCTAAGACTCAGATGTTTAGTTTTCCAAATTTAGACAGAATTTGGAGAATTGTATCTAAACCAAATAGTTGTTGTGAATCAACCCAGTGCTGATTGCTCTGTAGGTCTCCTTGCCATGTAAAGGCCAATGGCATTTAATTTTCAATCAAACTTTGTACCCTACAAAGATTTTTGGATATCAAGAGATTTTTTTCATGAAATAGTAATGGACAAAAACTGAAAATGAATGGATATTTCAGCTGTATATCTGTGTATGTACTTCAATACTCACAGCCCTGGTTGGATCACCAAAGTCTATCTTCAACCTCCCCATTGCTCTAATGATAGCAATAATGGACTGAATGGTGTTACTGTAGACAACAGCTTTGTACTGTTTACATTCTTCTTCTGAATAACCAGCTTCATGGATAATCCTATGGAAGGAAAAAAATAAATTTGCTATTCAAATTAAAAAAAAAATATTTCTCTATCATAGTATCATAATATCACCATACTTACTTCATTTGTTTGACAATTGTGCTTTTCCCCGATTCACCAGCTCCTGCAAAATAAATGTGTGAAAATTCATTAGAGTAGACTTTATTAATCTTTGAAAATACATTTAGTCTCTACACTTCAAACACCTAACCAATATAAAAACCTTCAACAGTTAAAAGTACATTTGTTACAAATTAATGTTTAATATCAAAATGTAAGTGTCTTGAGCTGGAAGTTTGAAAATCAAGACATTTTAAGAACAAATCATTCAGCTCTAAAAAGTCTTTGCTTTTCTTTTTACAGAAGTGAGCATAATATTTACACAGTCTGCTGGTGTTTCTAATGCAAACACATGATTAGTTGTTCAACTTCAAAGGGATCTGAAGCTCAATTCCTCTAACTGCCTTTTTAATCAACACCTAACCAAAAACCTTCTTGTAAGTTCTTCACACTGTATTAATGGTCTTCAGTGTTGCAAATTAACATCTGCAAACTCTTCAGGGTTCTAGTCCTCGCAACCATCTTTTGGCCCTCACAAGAATAAACCAACAGTCACACTACTTTTTGCTGGAACAAATTGCATGAGGTTTGCCAGACATGCTGATACCGTTCTCAATTCTTAACAAATTTAAAAAAAAAAAAAAAGCATGTTATGTTAAAATACAAAGCTTACAAAAACAATTAGTATGTCTGTCAGCATACAGGGAAAAAAAAATGCAGTTTTTGCTGGCTCAACAACCATAGTTTACTTTACCTTCACTTAGTTTTTTTTTTTCTCTTAAAAAATTATGGAACTCTTAGAGCCGTGATCTAATCTGTTTCAACAGAACACTCCCGCTTTGTCTGTGACTTGTGCTTGAATTCTCCTTCCTACGTTTCGTCTTTCTCAATATGGTTTTGCAGAAGTGAGTATAATCTTCACACAGTCAGTCTACAGGTGTTTCTAATGCAAACAGATCACCCGTTGTCCAATTCCAATACAACCAAAGAAAACTCTCTTTAGAGGTCACTGTGACCATGGGAAGCCACTGATAAAGGCTGTACTTACTCATCTACAAAAAAAGGCAAGGGGAATCTAAGGCCTTATGAGACAGTCAGTCTCACTTTGATCCTCAGACTAACTATACAGCAAATACTCCTGAAGTTCCAGGGACACAAACAAAAAGAAGGTGACTGGGAATTGCCAGCATGGATTTACAAAGTGCAAACTGCACCTAATGATAACTTTTCTTGAGGAAGCAGCTAGTTTTGGGGGTGAAGGACACCAATGGATATCATTTACTTTGACTCTAATAGGGCTGCCGATGCCCCCTCCCATACCATCCTTGTACCAAATTGGATAAATATCAACTTCAAGGCATCTGAAAATCTGCCTAGGCAGCCACACTTAATCTTGTGGTCAACGGTTTAAAATCTAACTGGAAGACAGTTAGAAAAGGGAATCTTCAGGAGATTATACTGGGCTAATACAGTTTAACATCTTCATCAATGACCTGAAAGACAGGATGGAATGCACTCGCATCAGGTCTGCAGGCAGCATCAGCCTGGGAGGCCAGGAAGTAGTCACAGTGTTGGAGAACAGAGGTGCTATTCAGAGGGTCCTCAACAAGCTAGAGGACTGATCTGACAGGAATCTCATGACAGTAAACAGAGACAAATGTGAAGTCCTGCAAGCAGCACAGAATAACCCATGCAACAATACAGACCTAGGACTAATGGGTTAGGGATCAACCTTGCGGAAAACAACTGTGGAGATCAACAACCTGAGGCGTGAGTAGTGGGACCTTGTGGCAATGAAGGTCAACCATATACTGGGCTGCTGCACTGAGTCTGGCTGGGATGAAGCTAACTTTCTTCACAGCAGCTCATATGGTGCGGTGCTGTGCTTTGGATCTGTGGCTAAACCAGTGTTGACAACACAGCAGTGTTTTTGCTGTTGCTGAAAAGTACATGCACTGCATCAAGGCTTTTTCTTCTTTTCCACCCTGTCCCCAGGCCTAGCAAGAAGGCTTGGGGTGGACAAGACATTGAGAAGAGACATAGACAGGACAACTGACCCAAGTGGACCAAAAATGATATTCCATACCACACGATGCCATGCTCAGCAGTAAAAGCTCAGGGAAAGGAGAAAGGGTGGACATTTGTGGTTATGGTGTTTGTTAACCTTTGGGAGGGTGGTTATGGTGAAGGGTCTGGAGCACAGGTCTTATGAGGAGCGGCTGAGGGAACTGGGGTTGTTTAGTCTGGAGAAGAGGAGGCTGAGGGGAGACCTTATCGCTCTCTACAACTACCTGAAAGGAGGTTGCAGTGAGGTGGGTGTTGGTCTCTTCTCCCAAGTAACAAGTGATGGGACAAGAGGAAATGGCCTCAAGTTGCACCAGGGGAGGTTTATATTGGATATTAGGAAAGATTTCTTCACCAAAAGGGTTGTCAAGCACTGGAACAGGCTGCCCAGGGAAGTGGTTTTAAATACCATCCCTGAAGGTATTTAAAAGAGGTGTAGATGTGGTGCTTAGGGACATGGTTTAAGTGCTAGGTTAATGGTTGGACTTGATGGTCTTAAAGGTCTTTTCCAACCTAAATGATTCCATGATTCTTCCCATGCAACCATTATGCATGCTGAGGCCCTGCTTTCCAGGAAGTGGCCAAACATCTGCCTCCCAATGGGAAGCAGGGAATTAATTCTTCTTTTTGCTTTGCCTGTGTGTGCAAGCTTTTGCTTTCCCTATTAAAATGTCATTATCTTGATCCATGAGTCTTCTTTCTTACTTCTATTTTCTCCTTATCCCGAGGGAGAGGACAGTGATCAAGCAGCTGTGTGGGTGTTTGGGTTGACCCCGGCCAACAGCTACCACTGCTGCACTGGCAAAACTGCAGTCAAGTCAAAAGAAGCTGTTATTCCCCAGCAGTCAGCATTCATGATGCTGTATCCAAGCACTGTGTGCTGCTCCCCACCTCAGCGCCCAATAAATGAGATACTGATAAACTAGACAAAAAACAGTATGTTACTTAGTTGATTAGGGGGCTGGTGCACATGGCATACAAGGACAAGCTACATGGAACTGGGCTTTTTAATCCTGGAAAGACTACCGGGGCATGAGGGGGAGGCAGGGTGAGATGGGGTGTGTCTCTAATTGCTGTCCTCTCCATAAAACCCACTTAAGACAGCTGAAGACAGAAGCACACTTCTCAGAGGTACACAACAAAAAGATGTGAGGCAATCAAGAAGTTGCAGCACAGCCAGTTTCACAGAGATATAAGGGGGGAACAGGGAACCTATCCCTATGTTAGAAGTTAAGCACTGGAACCAATTGTGCATAGAGGAAGTAGAAACTCAGCCTTGGAGATCTTCAAGATTCAACTGGACAAGGCTCTGAGCAACCTTCTCTATTTTGATGTTAGTGTGGCTTTGAGCCAAGGGTTGAGCTAGATGGCATCTGGAAATTTCTTCCAACTTAAAATATTGTTTGATATCAATATAACAGAATATTTCTATACTTTGACTACTGCACAGTGATGTCTTTGGTATATTCCTCCTATTAAACCAAATACCTAGCTTCATGACAGGCTCAAGCCAATTTAAGACTGGCTGCCAAAAGTTGTCCCACCTCCTCCCCAGCACTGCTACTGATGTGGCTAGACTTCCCTTCCTCCAACACAGAGTAGAATGAGTGTTAGCACCAACAGGAGCTAGTGTGCTGCAGAATTGAGCAGCTAAGGAATAAAGTAGGCCTGTTAACATCAATCTATGATTGCTTAATGCCATCTTTAGCTAACCTCCAAGTAAAAGACCTATTTTTTATAAACCTGCAAGTTTCTTTATAGAGTAGCAATAGTTCTCAGACTCTGAGCTCCCATGGAAGTTCAGTATCAGTATATTAATACAAACAGAAAACAGAGACAATAGTGCAAAAATCATTTGTTATTGTGACACCTGAAACATTTATAAACCAAATTAACACTTAATCTGTAAATACCTAATTATGCACTTAAGCACAAATAGGTGACAAAAGTTTCAAGATTAGCTTTATTAATGACATTATTATAATTTGCTTTGGGTTAATATTTTTACTCAAACAATTTGAAGAACGTATATACCCCTGCATTCAACAGCAATTTAGGAGATACTAAGAAATATTACTACAGCATTTATTTTCCATAACTTTGTGAAGTGCTCTGTTAAAAATTCACCACATTTGACTAACCGAGCAGATCAGTGTCAGGGCTAGTCACAGTATCAAAATGTAGTTATTCTGTAATACAGTTTCTACTCAGTTTTTTCCTGAGTCAGATATGCGTGCTTCTCTATGGTGTTAGAATTCATGTGTACCAAATACCTAGAATTCTGATAAAAACCCTCTCAGTAACGTAACCACAAACACTCGTAATACATATATATTAAAAAAAAAAAAAGTTATTTATTACAGAGTACCTAACATCAACAGTGAGTTCCTGGAAGATGCATTCCCCTACTTTATCTAATGGAAAATAGAAACAGTTGTGTTTGGTTTGGGTTTTTTCTTTAACTGCATGCTAAAATGCCTGCAGTTTGCCTAATCATCTTTGCCAAGTATGTAAGAAAATTACACCTTACTCACTGTCCCATATTGAAAGGAGATTCATTATTTTTCCACTCATGAATGCAGAGCTCAGACAGATTTTCTGATGGATGCATTTGTAAAATTTCCTCCTTTATCTCAGTGTAAGTTGTCCATACAGCAAAATGAGAACTCTGTTTTACAAAGTTTTAGACAAGAGCAAGCATATTAAATATTTCATGTGACAGCTGCATATAAATGTCAGAGCTAGCTATACTGCCACAACCAAACCCTACCCAAATTTAGAGACTTGATTGTATATTCTTCAATCATGTAGTAAAGGACGCTATTTATTGCCTACTACTTAAGTGTGATACTTGATTTCAGCTGCACTACTGCCAATAATTTGAACAGACAGCCTTATTGGCTCAGTTACTATTTATGTATAACATAAGAAATATTAATAAAAAGACATGACGGTTCTGCTCAGACTAGAAAAACAGCAGTGTATCAGTTCCGAATTTGAAAGAATGGTGGGCATTTTTTGTTTGCTTAGTTTTAAATGAAAAGTCTATGCTAACTGTTAGGTCATCACTTTGACAAAAAAAAGTTTTAATAACTGATGAGTACTTTCACCTCTTGCACACTGCGTTCTTCAAGTGCTCCTCATTAAAAAGAAAAAATAGAGGGCAACACATCCTATGAAAATCCAATTTAAAGCACAGAATTTTAAAACTTTTATTCCCATAGTTCAGTAGGAATCTACCTTCAACTAAGTCTAATACTCTTATTGCACCTGCTTGCTGGAAAGCAGATAGATCCTCATGCTTCATTATGCAGAATGACAAAGTGTGGAAGCAAAGCATGCCCAACTTAATCAGCACAATTTAACACAGGAAACTGCAGAACCACATTTTTCCCCATAGATTCTACTATAATCTGAAAGGTATTCTGCCTCAAAGTTCAGTAATCAGGATCCACCTTCATGTGTCAATACTTCCACAGTTAGTATTGGTGCTACCCAAAGCAGTCAATTACTTGGATCCAGCATGGGTTATGATAGCACTCAGTGAATTCATACCTAGCACAAACCCAGGCCTATGACCAACCCTGCTGCACCATCTATGGCACAGTTAACCTGAAGCTCAGCTAAATAAGAGGGGCTAAATTTGTATTATAATTTTTCTTTCAAAGCCAACTTTCAACTTTGGAAATAGAGAGAAAAATCAAAACATCTTCATGTTCAAAAAAACAACCAAAAAATCTTCTAACAGATCAACCTCTGAAGGAAATGAGTAGGGCTAGCAAAGCTCAAACAAATTTAAGAAACAGCTAAAGCAATATTTGAATCCCCAAGCTCCTGTTTGGCCAGTTACACAAGCACTTACTAAAAAATATTAAAAAGACAGACTTGATTGGACTGGATAATCTTAAGGGTCTTTTCCAACCTAAATGATTCTATGACTCACTACCATGAAATTGTAGCAAACATCATTTTAGACAGATTCAATATTCTGTTACTTTCCAAATGGAGCAGGTCTGCGTTTAAAAAGAATTGAAATAAGTATTTTATAATGATTAAAAATAACAGGTCAGCAAAAATGTTACTTTAAACTACTCATAGTGTCTCATGATATATTATCCCACACACTGCCTACATAGCAAGCATTCCAGAACTACAAATTTCTGGAACAAATGTTTTATGCACCCAAGCACAGAAACGGCTGTTTATAAGTGCTGAGATCTTAATAGTAACATTTCTAACTTGTGAAGCATTTGCTAACTGCTTACTGAAGAAACTAATCAAATACCAAAATAAAAAGCAATGCAAACTTCAAGTTCATGGTATGTCTCTTTGGAGGAAACCAACTGTCAAGTACAACAATTTCTAATAGCACAAATCTACTCCTCAAAACACTACCACAGAAAAAATTGTAGACTAAGTTTTGGGGGTGGGGGGGAACCACTAGAATAACAGAACAGTTAGATAAAAACTGATGAGTAGAACGGGGCTGGCTTTGAACCACCAACTAAGTCAGACAAAGGAACAGAACCCAGAAACAAGTAGAATATTCTTTATGTTGCTAAAAGAGAGTTCAAGTATGGGCAAGAGTAATTAATATAAAACTTTCAATGGATGCTTGTCATATTTTCAGACTGTGAAACAGAAGACTTGTACCAGATTAACTTAGAGACACATGAGAAATTTAAAATAAAACACATTGACTCATGAATTGTTGGATTCACCTACTGTAAAGTCCTCTCCCCACAACTCTCATATCCAGTTTTCTGTCAGATGTTAGTATTTCACAGTAGAAGGCACAAGATGAATGGTGCTGGCTCTTCAGCTGCCACTGGTCACAGCACAAGCTAAATGCCCAGTGATTTCCACTGTGTCTGCTTTGGGGCCAGTAATCTCTTAGAAAACTACAAAGCAAGCAGATAGCTTGGAAGTATAATACCTCAAATTTATCACCTCATGACACATTACCAGACATGAGACTTAAATTAGAACTCAAGCTGCTAATCATTGTTACTATATTCAAAATACATCAATGCCAGTACAAGAAACCCACAAACAGTGGAAATTTCTTGCTACACACCCACTAAGACAGGTTGACCACTAAATGAAACATTCTCTGACACTAACACCCACACCACTCTATCTCCCTGCAAATTTTTTTTTTTTTTTAATCTTGTGTCCCCACTCCCCCTTTTTGAAGTCACCCAGCAGTTATGCTTCTTACCTACCACCATCTTGTATTCTTCTAATTCTGGGGCGGCTGCTGCCACTGACAGTTTATGTTCCTTTTCCCCTTCGCAACTGTTTTCATATAATCAACCAAAGGTTGACAGTACTCATTACTTATAAGGTGGCATTAGTCTTAGAATTTCCATAGCTACTGGAATTTGAACATGCCAGGAAACTTTGAATGAGTTAAGAAAGAAGCTGTATGAATAATATCTGGAAGAAAATATTTCAGTAACTTAGCCATGTAGTAAGAGAGTGTGAATGCCAGATTACATCACTGGTTGAAACCACAGGAGTGACAGATTCTAAAATTATGACACTGACTCAGATAGAAGATCTGAGATAATTCTCAAGCTTTTCAGTAGCTGCATGCTGGCTTAGTTCTACAGAAGAAGCACCATTTAAACCTATAAGCCACTGCCATTTTTGTAAGTTCCCTAACAAATCAAGAATTAATTACAACTAATTATTTCTTTCCTAGGTCTTCAGTATTGCTCTTAGTAGACGTTTGAAATCAAAAGTACACAACAAAATAGTCAATATATTATATATAAAACATCATTTAAGAAAGCCATTAAAATGTTATCTCAAGAAGTAATTGTGTATTAACTCACATTAGCTACCTGTGTGTTTCTTCAGGTCTAGACCTCCACTAAACTGCTTTCAGTTTCTTAGATGCCTAGGCTATTACTATAGTAAACACATAAGCAAGTGATAAAGTCTGTATTAATTAGTTCGATATTGAAACAACAAAGGGAAAGTTTATATTCAGTATAACCTCTGGAACTCAATGAATTCTAAAAAATAAAGCTTATGGTGAAACAAGCAGAGCACATAATTCCGTTTTGCAAACCTTTAGGTAACTTTTGTTGACATCATCATCTTTAGAAGTGTGAATTGAGTTTCCAGTTATTTCAAATTTTCTATTAGTATCTTTTTTATGACAAAGGCTTTATGAAATCTTTATTTGATGCATGTGATAAGCAGACACCTTAGCAGAAATTTTGTTATATGCAATTCTATGTACAACACACTTGAATGCATGCAGCTTTTCAATACAAATTATATCTAGCTCTTCAAAACTGTTCTTATATTTATATTCCTCAACTGTTTCAAACTACTGGCTGTACAGTTACTGCTATATAGTAGGAACCCTTTCATCATTACGTGCATCACTTACAAGCATATTATGGACTCCTTGTCTCATTATAAAGGACAGCACCAGTACAATCCTAAGTCTCATATTTCTGAAACATTCAAAAGGAAATATGGTACCTTGGAATTGAATCTGCTTTAAAAAGATGTATCTGTTGAGGATGTACAAGAGATCCCTTAAGAAACAGTATCATTGCCTTACAGAGGGATGGTGCCATTGTACTTTGAAATGTGCAACATTTTCTTAATTAAGATTTAGGCGTAGCTTCCTTTGTGTGAAGTGCCAAACCCAGCAGGACCGTGACAAGCTGAGACACAGAGGTTTGGAAACAAACCTCTTACTTGTGCCAGAAATTAAATAAGGGAATGGATGCACATTTAGAGATGAAAACCACATAGTAATCATGCTTGCTGCCTGACAACTATATGCCACACCGCCAGCAGCTAAAACGTTTGTGGCTCCAGGTTTATCTAACATGTCAATGCTGACAGCAGCTTAGTAAGATTATCAGTTGACTACTTAAACGTATCAAAGGCCAGCCTCCACACTACTATCCTCTACAAGACCTGAGAATCTCCTCAAAATTCAAAGTCCAGAAGCTTGTTAGTATTTCTTATGGAACTTCACTAATAGCAAGTAACTGATCTTCTCTTCAAAATTAAAAAAAGATTTAAATTTGTTACGTGAAAAAATTGAAGTGGTTATCTTCTTCCATACATAGTAGTATGCTCAGAAACAACCACTACATAATTTGAAATCATGGTATGAAAGAACATGATTAAAGACCATCTAGCATGAGTTTGAGTGGATACTGTATATGACCACACTACACGAGATGCTGAGTGCTCCAACAGAAAGTCACCTCCTTTGCTCTTACAATGTTTACCAAGACAGTTACTGTCAATTTCTGCCAAGAGAGTACAGCATGCCTCATCCAGACCTCCAAATACGTATCTAATAAACCCCTAGAAATCCAGAGTGCCCTGACATTTTTCTTGACAGTGTGGTTGCCCTTCATGGCCTTTTACTGTTCACTGAGTTATAAATATGGTGTGCAAAGATGGTAGGTTCAGTGACTGAGATACCGGAGAGAACTTCTACTGCTAAGCAGACTAACATTAATCACAATCAAAGACACTTTACAAAAAATTCCCCAACGCAACAGAGGCATACTTTATGCAGGTTATTCTGGTGGAGAGGTACAACAAAAGAACTTGGAATTCACAGAATATTTTCATCTCAGGCTCCACTTGCAATTCAGAACAACACTACTGTTGTATTATCTACAACTGTGACAGATCCAACTGTCCCTGCTACCTCATATTACTATGTAACTGTACAAAGAGTTATGAAAATCAGATAGCAAAGCGCGTGCCTTCCTATCAAAATAGGAAAAAGATCTCATATAAGTCTCAACTGATTTTAGTCAAAGCTCTACTACTTGTCATGTAACACCAAGATATTATTTGCAAATGAGATCAATGGGTACTATCAAAGTTTATACCCGGGCAAATGCAGTTATACTAAAAGTTAGCCCATTATTGTAAAAGTAGCGCAATAAACTTTAGTTCACATAAATTCTCAGTATTCATCCACACCTAACTTAACAGTGTTTTTCATCTTGTAGCTCAAGGACTGAGATCCACAAAAATAAGGAGAATAAGCATATTGATAGTTGACCTAAATTCACTACAAAAAGGTCTCCACCTCCACCAAAAAATTGTAAGGATTTACAAAGTGACAATGACTGAAATGTTAAATGAAAGATCTAGCTATCCAGACTAATCTTTTTCAAAAGCAAACATTTGAACCAGGAAAGAAAATTCATGTGTATACTCAACCATATTCTTTTATTACATGCACGTGCATTTTCCACACAAAGCTACATACAAGCAGAATATTATCTGTGGTTAACAGTACTAAAACAAAAACCTGTTTTTTGTTGTTGTTATTTAAATAAATTTTGTATTTAACCGGTCTCAAATTAAACTGAGAAAGCTTTAAAGTATATAAAAATTTCAACCCATTCAAACAGACAGTTGCACCCAACAAGTCCAGAAGCAAGGAGTAAGATAGATACCTACATAAACAGCAGCTTTTTAGGCCTCCAACAAGTACGTTGTCAAAGCCCCATCTAATCTAACCCCAAAAGGTCCTACGTTCCAGAACAGCAGACAGGGAAAATAACCTAAGTAGTCTCTTATCTAGGAATTAAATGTCAGCCTTTGCTAGCAAACACCAAGGCACTAAAGCGTATTAGAAGGAATCCCTGTCAACGTCTTTAAGAGCTTTAGAAAGCATATAATGGTTTTGCTAAGAGTTTACCGGATTTATTAAGGATCAGTAACTGAATCTGCATACAGCTGAGAAATCCATTTTCAAAATGCTTCAAGAAATATTTAATGCATCAAGAACACAGACAACACTTAAATGACACTTAGCAGCTTATTTTCAGTCCATCCTTGTGCAGTACATCACTGGTAGATTCTGAAATCAAGGAGCATTCAAAATAACATTTAATTAAATAAAATCTGTAAGTACTCAAGCCAACTGTCTTGTTTACTCCCAATTTTGTTATTGCAAGACATTTAGCTCATCATAGCAAGTTTTAAAATTGCATTCCAAAACTACATTCACACTGTATTCTGCTTATAACATTAGTACAACTTTACTGTTTTAACTGGAGACTAACACCTCCATTCTCCTCTCTACTGTTTGGACACTGGACTGGCAGTTATGCTTCTCGTCCACTACCATCTTGCATTCTTCAAAGTGCTACAAAGAAGAGGATCCTTCCTAGTCAAGCCTACAACCTGTAAGTTAGAATAGCGTAAGGAAACACAAGTCTGAGACTCCTTGGACTTGGAACGAAACCAAACTCCTATCTCCGTTTTCCAATCAAGTGCCCTAATCAGCGCACACCTTGAGAAAGACTGGCCCTACCTCCCATTCCAGCAATGAGGTTTTAAACTAAGTGGGTTTTGAATAGTTTAACATGTCTATCAGCTGGACCTCGCAGGTGAACACAATTTCACATTATTCCTAATCCGATTCTACAGTAAACTGTGACACAGAAATGCAGAAATTGAAAGAATCCTATTCTGCACCCATGTTCCCCTCCACCTGCTGCCATGCATTTCCAGTACTCCATCTGCATAAGGCATGTATCTCTATTCCTCATCATGCTTCTGTTTGGGTCCTCACCAGACCATTATGAAATACCAGTTAAATTGACCACTCTAGCAGGAAACTAGGTCCAAACAGGACAGCCAATTTGACTATTAAACCAGCACAAAAGTGAATTAAGTATTTACAAGTGCCAGGGAGAGGGCAAAACCATTCAGCCAGATGCTGCCAGAACACTTTCCTTTTTAGCAACACAGAGCTGCTAGAATGGCTCAACTGCTTATTAGCAACGTGCACTATGTATTTCCAGCATTCCGATATGGATTTAGAAAGTAGGCAAGAACCTTTTCAGTTTTACTGGAAACTACTAAAAAACCCCACAGATTCAGAACATCCTTATGATCATGATGGGTAACAACTTGTATTATGAGCCAAACAACTACAACAGCTTTATCCATGTAAAAAATCAACATATATTTGTATGCAAGAAATTATTTTATCAACTTTGCAAAGGGAAGATGGGGTACAGGTAGCCATTTGATTCCTACAGTATTTTCATTTCAAGAAACAGACAATATTAAATTCTAGAAGATATTAAGAATTATAAACCTGCTTCACAGCTTCAACAGGCATTTTCATTACAGTACATTGATTTCTTCTTTAAAAGCAATCTGTTTAAAGCAATGATTGTAAAGACTTCCTGTCCATTCTGGTTGCCTAGATACTGTTATATTTCACTAAAGATTTAATCAGGTACCTTTGCTAAGTATATTACACATTTCAAATGCGACACTACATTTCCAAAAAGCGTATATGAAAAAGTAATGCAGTACAGTTTATTTCATAAACTGAAGCACTATATATTCAAATGGTGTTGATTCCTTTAAGTAAGTAGCTTTACAAAAAGTATTTTCTAATTTCAGTATCAATTTATATAGGTACATATAATATTGCAGTTTACACGCATCTCTAAATATAACTACAAAGCGCCCATATAAACATATATCTCTATGTCAACACTGCTACTGGATTTATTAAGTTGATACCTAAACATACAAAAAATTGTGTTATTCAGAGCTTCAATGACCCTTCAATTACCAAAGCCAGGAAAGGAAAGCAATTTATTTGCCTATCATATGTTTAACAACAGATCTCTCATTTAAAGACTTGGTTCGTAAATGCTCTGTGTCAATTACCCCATCACTTAAGATCCTGACAGAATGATAACAAGAGAAATTTTTAAAAATTACATAGAAATATGGTTTTCAAGGAAGGGGCTAGCCATCAATTAAACCAAAATGAAATGGAAAGTCAAAATTTGACCTGAACAGATAATATACTTTCAAATCAAGGAATAATGCATATGGGTACCTGTGACACTAGGTTATTTTTAGGCCATTTTGCTGGGACAGCATAAACAGATGCATGATACTTTACCTTCTGTTACATATTCAAGCTACAGATAATTCCAGAGATTTTGAAGCTGGCTCCACAGCTTTGCAAATTCCAAGGGCAAAGCCATGATGATGGGAAACAACATCTTCCAAAGGTCCAACTCTAACACTTCTTGCAGCTACCCTATGAAAGGGTTATGAGCAGTCACAAACATGGACAATTAGTCTATGACATCATATCATTCATTCCCCACCCTGATTCTCATTAAGAAATCTTGTTTTGTCTTCTCTGCTCCTATTCAATGTACAAGGAAAACAAAATATGTTTAGCATTAAGAAGAGATGAGTTCAAATCTTTTATTGCAAAAGCATGCATTCCTAGTACACAAGTGTCTCAGCAAAAAGAGTTTAATTTTGTCTTAATCATCTATTAAATATCTTAATTACCCTTCCACTCAGAAAAAAACTACTTCATAATCTCTGCATTTTTCTGAATAGTGCACTCAAAACTTCTTGCTCTCACAAGTTCAAAGTTCTGATTTTTCCAACTGCTCTCTATATACCTTACCAACTTAAATATTTTTTGGATACAGAATCTCTCAGGTGAAGCCAACTAAGTTCCATTTACAAAATAACAAAACAGTAATTTACACAAAGCCTGAGGTAACAGTAGGACACTGAGCAAACAAGGGCAATAAATAGAACACCTGACCTCAGTAAAGCTGGACAATGACTAAGACTCAACCTCAGAATAGCAAGTTTTCATCAATACAGGTTCTCCTACACACATCTTGGAAAAAACCTTTTAATAGCTAATTATCGGGTCAGTTCAGATCTTTATTTCAGCGTTTCCATGGCAGAAGAATTTCACACTTAACAGAACATCTTAATATCTCTTTTCAACTTCCAGTTTTCTACCTTGACGTTTGCCAGATAGCATATTACAGGGAACACTGCAGACATCCATCAAGCTCAGTCAGCAGCAAACCCAACTTCAGATTTTCAAGTCCTCTGAAGCCAGGCTCATGGCTTGGTTTCAAAACATTTAGCCAGACTTTAGGTTGTGCCGACTACTCAATTCTTCCTTCTCAGAGGACCAAAACAACTAAAGGGTAAAACGTGGCAGCAAAAGAACAATCCACTTTGGTGATACAATTGATTACATAAATAAGCACAGCCTAACTCCTCACAGCACAAAGCCTGAGTTCAAGTTGTGCCAACACAACTATGCAAGGAGCTACACTATAAACTTCAGTTCTGAATTGAGTTACAAATAACTTACAAAAGGTTAGCTTAAATACATGATCACTTCAGTAATATAATCTATAGGACTGAAGTAAACTGTCATATCAGCACAATGATGATACAATAAACTGTGCTGCCAGAAAAAGTAGGAAGAAACTAATTAAGTCAGTGTATTACAGAACTTATGTGTAGTCTAGAGGCACCACTGATGCTGGGAGTGAACAGCTTACCAAAAAGTACCTTACCGGAACTTTTTTGGTCTCTAATTCAGGAGGAAGGGGGGGGGGGGGGGGGGGGGGAAAGAAGCAGCAGCACGACATTCTTTTTGAAACACAACTTATAGGAAAATCATTTTTAAAGCTTAAAATATTTTCTAACTCTTAAAATATAAAAAAAGCCTTAATGCCTGACGCAAAAGCTGAAGTAATTTTTATATATCCATAACTACACTTTTTAATCAAGAGACAAAATAGCAAAGTCGCCATTACTGGTATCACAACATAGTACAAGACGTACAGTTTCTCTTTAACCCTTTCTAAAGCAACATGTACTGACGTAAATTTTCTCCTAAGAATGTTAAAGAATTAAAATCATGTTATAATCATAAATAGTGATTTTATAAAGAAACTTCCAAAATGAAGATTTAAAATAATGCAACAGATGACCTGAAATGACTCAGGATGATTTGTATCGTAGCGAAGTCTATACACACATTAAAGACCAATATTATGATGCTGTAAATTATTACACCAATATTGAAATAGAAAGGGACAAGCATAAAGGAACCTAAACTGCAATTATACAAACACAACCGTAACTGAATGTCTGTGTTTTCTGTACATCCACGAGCCTCCTTTCACAAAAGCAAGTGGGATTATTACACTATGGGAACCTAGTAATTTTGACTTCGTTCTTTGAAATTATTGTTAAATTTAGTACAAAGACTTGAGGATTTCATTGCCTTAACTACAAAGTCAGACATAAAAGTCCATATAAATAACATCCTGATTGCCAGAGTCCAACTGTACTGTATTACCATTCAAGAGAGCTCCTAGTTCAGAACTCCTGCTAAATCTAGAGCAGAGAGGCAGAAAGTCAAGGGGGGCAGACAGACAAGACCAACAAGCAAAAATATCTATAGACAGTTGTCTCTGAAGGTGAGACAGGAAATATTGTCAGAAACATTTTAGACTAAGCTGGGATAACTTATAAAGATGAGGTCAACACCTCTGCAATGTGCAATACTTGTTTGTGAGAATAAGGCTTTTTTGATAGTGCCTGTAAGTTCAGACTTCTAAAGCCTTTTTTGTCTGCAAGTGTGGAGAAAGAGAATATTCTGGAGGAAATGCAAGAGAAGTAATGGTACAAGGAGCATATATACAGATATTTTTAGTCCAATGTGCAGTCAGGTCTGGAGGAAGGCAGGTATTGCCAAGGACTGCTGTTGAAAAGATGAGTATGCAGGAGTCACTTGACTGAGCAGACAGAAAGATGCTGGTCTGTAACAACAGAAAAGCAGCCAGAAAAGATGTCTGAAATGTGAAGATTTAGAAGAACAACTGAATAGAATTGCTCTAATTACTGCATTAAGGAAGAAGAACTGCAATGAACAAGATCAAGAGCAGTACTCTGTCTTAAGTTAAAAACCAGGTATCTTTAAGAAGATGACATGCCAATGTTCCAGTATGAATCACAAGGATCTATTCAGGAATGGAAAAGTGGCTCTGTTGGTCATGAGTATGATACTCAACAAGGCTAGTTGTCAGGTCCTGCACTTGTATCAAAACAACCCCATGCAATGCTACAGGCTTGGGGAAGAGTGGCTGGAAAGCTGCCTGGCAAAAAAGGACCTGGGGGTGCTGGTTGACAGCCGGCTGAACATGAGCCAGCAGTGTGCCCAGGTGGCCAAGAAGGCCAACAGCATCCTGGCTTGGATCAGGAATAGTGTGGCCAGCAGGAGCAAGGAGGTGATTGTGCCCCTGTACTCGGCGCTGGTGAGGCGGCACCTGGAATACTGTGTCCAGTTTTGGGCCCCCCAATACAAGAAAGACATTGAGGTGCTGGAGCGTGTTCCGAGAAGGGCAACAAAGCTGGTGAAGGGTCTGGAGCACAGGCCTTATGAGGAGCGGCTGAGGGAACTGGGGTTGTTTAGCCTGGAGAAGAGGAGGCTGAGGGGAGACCTTATCACTCTCTACAACTCCCTGAAAGGAGGTTGTAGTGAGGTGGGTGTTGGGCTCTTCTCCCAAGTAGTTAGCGATAGGACAAGAGGAAATGGTCTCAAGCTGTGCCAGGGGAGGTTTAGATTGGATATTAGGAAAAATTTCTTCATGGAAAGGGTTGTCAAGCACTGTAACAGGCTGCCCAGGGAAGTGGTTGTGTCACCATCCCTGAAGGTATTTTGAAGACATGTAGGTGTGGTGCTTAGGGATATGGTTTAGCGGTGGGCTTGGCAGTGCTAGGTTAACGGTTGGACTCCATGATCTTGAAGGTCTTTTCCAACCTAAACGATTCTATAAGTATAAATATAAAGGTATCCATTGAACTTAAATCTGCAAATGTGATTATCCAGAAAGACGAAATATAATTATAGTTGTCAAATATATGGTCTGTGACCTCCTGGATCCCATATAGACATATCTATTGCCTTTTTCATTCAAGATACTAAGAACCTGAACACTGAATTTGCTATATTAGGTGAAGAATGCGATAATCCACAAGACAAAGCACTAATCCTATAAACTCATGCTGCCAGCTTGAATGTATTCATAAAACCTGATGAGTTAACCTCATACCAGAAGGCTTTCTCCTAAATGAGGTACTGCCTGTTCTTCTGCAGTTGGCATAAATTCAGTCTTATGTGCTTTAACTAATTCAACAGAAATGTACTTGCAAATCCACACCTGATCTGGATCACATGTATATTAATGCAGCACACAGATCAGTCACACAGAACCACCATCTCCCAACATGAGTAGAATTACATTCATTCTGCAAGCATTACTGGAATTTATTTGTTGAACACTAAAAGTTAAGATGAGGAACCACAGAAGATAAACAACTTGGGTCTACTGCTTTCTCTACTTGGAAGCCAGACGAAATATACATTGCTTTTCAAAAATGTCGCTCACACTAAGCATATGAGCTTACCTATAAGAAACAACAAGAAAAAGAACCTAATAAAACAAAATACTACTACAAACAATTACAAAATGGAAGGTTTGGAACTGTCAACCTGACACAAACATGAAAGTGCTTAAAGAAAAGCACTTTTCTATGTTAAATTTTTAGTGTTGGACAATATATTAGACTGCACTTACATTTTCTGTTGAGTTCCCATGAAATTTAATTATTTCTTTGTCACATATTGATTGAAAATAATTTTAAATGAAAGAAGCTCATTTATTTGATGATTTTAAAAAATAAAATCACCAAATTCCACATATAAGCAAGCATTTTCCATTTGGCTTACAAACTATATGCTCAAATTCAGCTTACTTCTAATAATGAGGATGGCGCTCAGAAATTTTCCAGAAAAAGTTCCCCCACTGTTGGGATAGCACATTGAAGTGCATAGAATTACAAGGTTTGACCTGCAGTCAAATTTGTAAAAAATGATGCACCAATTTACAGATATGATGAAAGAAGTTAGATAATCCAGGCCAAGAGCATTTTGCACTGCTTACATATGTCCACCTCTTCCTAGAGACAGGACAACAAAATACAAATCTAACATGGATCAGTGATATTGTTCACAAAGTCATGCTACAGCAGTGTCACATCTCTCTCTCAATTAAATCACTGCAATTTCCTGTTTTAGAAAAACCTTTAGAAAAGCATATAATGGAATAAATTAAATTTAAAGACTAGAAATAGACTGATTTATAAACACCTATTCCCTCAGTTGGGCATTCTAGCTCAAGCTTCAGTAGGATTCTCTAATCACCACACAAAAGTATAGTTTTTATAGATGCTGGAATAAATCTGCCTTATTGGGTCATTAGGTATACAGCTACATGCTCTTTGTCTGCATAAGCAAGGTATTTTAGATGCCTCTCACACATTGTATTTTCCTGGCAGCAGACCACAATTTGTACTTTTCCTTTTATTTCAGTATCTTTTTAACAGAACAAGCCCATAAATAGATGTAGGAGTAAAACTGAGTAGATGATAAACTATGACATATGGGCTGAACAAGCAATTGCGAAAGTGAGCGGTGAGAAGAAAGTGACTCTAGTGGAAGTAACTTTAAATAGTTTTGCCATCAGATAAAGCATTCACATAACATTTTAGACATCTGACACAGTTGCAAGGAAAAGTAACAGAAAAACTTTCATTCCAAGATGTGTGAAATACACAAACGCGTCCATGGCTATATATACAAAACCTCATTCTGAGTTCAGTAAATGTTTAGGTAATTTTTGTTTAAATAGTGATTCAAACACTGGTCCTAAAAGAAGTTAGCCTGCTAGTTTTCACACCTCTTTTTCATAGGGGAGGAGGAAATACTAAACCAACTGAGCTACTGCTCAGAACACTATGAGAACACACATGTTTTTGAGCATTTGTTCCATATCCTAAGATTTCATGAGATTCCAGCAGAGAAACATACTTTCCTCAAAAGCACAGAGTTTATAAAATTTAAAAATAAAAGCTCGTAACATAGGACTTTATGTATAAGAACATTAAACAACTGAAAATAGTGACAACATTCATTCTCAAGTTTAGAGCATCTTTCTATAGATGTGGACTTTATCCGTAGTATATGATGAAAGATAATGAAGACGACTACCAAACTACATGTACTAAAAGTTCCACACAGAACAGGAAAAATACTGAAAAATCATTTCAAATGCCTTGCCAGAAGACACGTAAAGCATTACTTTGACACCTTCGAAAAAGATGGTAACATCTTCTGCAGTACCACTATTGATCACAAACAGGATAACCTTTCCATGCAGCAGTCTGAGGATTCCAAAGGTGTATGGGACTAGGCACAGTACTAACCAAAAGCCTAACAAATTCTGGAAAACAAACCAAAAAGAAATGCTTTAATTGTTTCTCTCACAAGTGAAATTTTAAATCTATAAACACATTTTGGGACATTTGTTTTTCCTGTGCCAGGTTTGTTTCATCTCTTCATCTATGCATGGAAGTGCTTCAGTTTCCTGTACCTTTCTGGACCTATTTTAGAATTTAGTAACAGAGTAGTTATTTAGGAGTCTCCTACAATGTTTGTAGCAAACAGAGTGCTGTAGACTAGCAGTCTACCAAAATCAGTGTGGAGGGCAGTGAGAAACTGGTCAGTCATTTCAAAAGTTTGCCTGGAACTGTGGCTCTGGGAAGGGAAGGGCAGGACGAGGAAAGCGGCAACTCAACAGCTTTTTAACTCCAGATTAGAAGGACCCAGTCTGCTTTAGCTATATGGCGTATACTGCAAAGCTCCCTTCAATATTAACAGAATGCAAATCTTGCAGCATTCAGCTGTCCACAAGTTGTACAGTAGTTTTAGTCCTGCACAAAGATTTTTCTAATTAAAACCCTCGCTTCCTTTTTTCTTGTATAGTAATTTTTGTAAATAATCTTATTTTACGTATCTTTACACACAAGCATATCACTTAAACAACAAAGCTAGCTTGAAGTACTTGTGAGCAAAACTCAAGAACACACGATAGCGTATTATGTGAGTCACTATACTGCACATTTAGAACCCCCATCAAGGTTGTCCTTCCCAATGTAAGATTTCAGCAACATAAGCAACTTCCACAAAAGTAAAACAACACAGAAAGTTAAACAGCACTTTGCGTTGTGTTCCTTTAATGCTTTCTGCACTTTTATTCTTATAGCAACAGTTTAGGAGGTGCTCGGGTCTGCAAGAAACATGAAGAGCAAACATCCTCCAACCTAAAATTTCCTTCCTCTGAACAGAGATACACCGAATCCCCGTCAAAAGTTTGAGATGTTAATCCCCTTCATAGAGAACTCAGGGCCCGCTCTGAACAAGGGCCCTGGGACAAACTACGCTGTGCCTTTCCCCCAGAACAGCCCTGCCTCTAACCCCAAAAGAAGCCGAGGCGCCCACCTGTGTTAACAGGCTGCTGTGCCTCCCCTTACCCCGACAACTTTGGAGGGGCCATGAGCACACTCCCCACTATGGCGGAGCGGCGTTCCCTCTGCCATCTTACCTGAGGCAGGCATCCCACCGCCCGCCAAGCCCGAGAAGCGGGGCCCCCCCCCTCAGCCACCTTCGGGTGCCACAGGCGGGGCCCCCTCCCCAGCCAGCCCCGGTGCCCCACAGGCGGGGCCCCCTCCCCAGCCACCTTCGGGTGCCACAGGCGGGGCCCCCTCCCCAGCCAGATCCCGTGCCCCACAGGCGGGGCCCCCTCCCCGGCCAGCCCCGGTGCCCCACAGGCGGGGCCCCCTCCCCAGCCAGACCCCGTGCCCCACAGGCGGGGCCCCCTCCCCAGCCAGCCCCGGTGCCCCACAGGCGGGGCCCCCTCCCCAGCCAGACCCCGTGCCCCACAGGCGGGGCCCCCTCCCCAGCCAGACCCCGTGCCCCAGGCGGGGCCCCCTCCCCAGCCACCCCCCGTGCCACAGCAGCCGCGACCTGGCTCGGGGGGCTCCTGCCCGGCCCTCGCCCGCAGAGGGGTCCTCAGCCCATGGCCGGGAGGGGAGGCGGCCCGCTGCCCCGGGGCCACAGCAGGACACCCGTACCTCAGGGGAGCCCTTACCCAAGAGGAGCAGCTTGACCTCCCTGGCCGCTTTCTCGCCATCCTCCCGCAGGTTCCTGTCGATCATCTTGCTCCTCTCCACCGCTGCCTTGTCCTCGGCGCTCAGCGTGCAGCCCATTTTGGGAAGGGGGCTGCTTTACTTCGCCGAGGGGAGAGAAGCCAGGGAGCGGCGGGGTTTCGCGCCCGGGGCGGCCGAGAGGCGCTGAGGAGGGAGGGGGAGCGCCTGCCTCCCCGCTCTCTCCCCTTCTCCCCCTCCCTCACCCGAAACGCAGCGGCGGCGTAGGCACCGCACGCCGAGTTCGCCTCACACGCAAGCGGGAAGGAAGAAAACGGGGAGGGGGCGGGGGCCTTGCCTGAAGCCGTCCCCAGGGGCACGCGGGGCGGGAGAAGGCAGAGGGCTGCTGGCGGAGGCCAGGCACCGGGGGCCGCCCGCACCGCCGGCCGAGAGGCTCCGGCTCCGGCTCCGGCTGCCGCTGCCGCTGCCGCCCCGCCCCCGCCCCTCCGGAGGCGCCCAGCCGCGCGCACCGCCCACACGGCGGCGCGGGGAGGGTGGCGAGCGCGTGCAGGGCGGGGCGGGGCGACTGCGCGTGCGCACGGCACCGGGGAGCCGTTGGCGGCGGAGGCGGGGGTGGGGGTGGCGCAGCGGAACCGAAACGTGCGTGAGGGTAAAAACGGGCGGGGGAGCAGGGTGGCGCGGCTCGCCGCTGGCCTCGGCTCGGGCTGCGTCTGTGTGACGCCATCGCGCGCGAGCCGCGGACGCCCGCCACCGGCGCGGGGGAAACCGTTGGGGGCTCGAGTTTAAAGGGTTGTGCGCGGGAGGTTCCGTCCCTCGCGGGGCGGGGGCGGGGGCGCGGGCGCGCCGGGCAGGGCTGTGCCAGCGCCCGCAGGGCCGGTTCCGGAGGCCGCGGTCGCCTGGGGCGCGGCGGGAGCGGGAGCCGGAGCCGGCGGCGGAGGCCGTTCTCCTCAGTCCTGGGGGCCGCCTCGGCCACCGGCGGCCCCGCCTGCCCTGTGCTCGCCGCCCGCCGCCTCGCTGCCCCGATCCGTCACAGGGCCGCGGGGTCCAGCCCCCAGCCGCGGCGCTGGGTGCTTGCGGGCTGCAGGGCGATCGTCCCCTCTGGACGGGGGGGCCTGGAGGGGGCCTGGCGCGCCAGCGGAGCGTCCTGCCCTCCTGGGACTCACCGGGCAGCAGTATTTTTTCCCCCACGAAAGCGAAACGAAACAATCCCGCCGCCCGGCTCAAAAATACTCGGTCAACTTTCTCTTCCGTGTGCCTGGTGTACTTTCTCAGGGCTCAAGTGTGGGACTGTCTGCATATCCACGTCCTGTCGAGGGGTTGTTTTGTTGCTCCCTTGTTTTGTTCTTGAATATAAAACCCCTAAGAAAACTGCGTGCAGTGTCTCCAACTCTTTCCCCACCATGCACATGTTGGGCTGTTTGGATTGCAGAAGAAAAATCCTATTACCTTAATAGGATCAGAGAAAAAATCGGGTTGTAAGGGACCTCTGGAGACCATCTGGTCCAGCCTCTAGCTTAAAGCAGGATCAGCTGAGCTTCTGCGTGACTTGGTATCCACCACTACCCCCCAACTTGCAAGCACAGTCAGTTTGAAACAGTAGATTTCACAGAATTTGTTTGATAAACAGCCTGGACATGAGATAAAACTTCGTGAATCTCAGGAAAAATTTCAGTCAAAACATCTCATAAGACACTGAGGTCTACAAGGCAAATCTGTTAAATTAAGGTTCCTCTTCCCCAGTGAGTCCTTAGGATTTTTTGTTTCTATAGGATCTCAAGAATTTCTACCCTTAGAATGAGCTCGAAAAGAGCAGGATTTTACAGTACAGGACATGTTTTACCATTAGAGTGCAAAGACTTTAAGTCAGACTCAGCTGTTACTATACTTGGTAAATTAAAAGATTTTTCCTGTAATACTTAATCTTGAAGGAAAAGTATCAAATGTTCAGTTTTTATTGGATGTGTTGGGTTTTCTTCTTTACAGGGGTCTTTGAATGCTGACGCTGAATAAACCATAAGTAATGATGTAAAATGAAGTA
The DNA here is from genome assembly GCF_030463565.1 of Pelecanus crispus. Lineage (NCBI taxonomy): Eukaryota > Metazoa > Chordata > Aves > Pelecaniformes > Pelecanidae > Pelecanus > Pelecanus crispus. The sequence continues at coordinate 12,887,249 of NC_134643.1, forward strand.
GGTAACACTCACTTAAACTGTGACTTAAATAATTATAACATTTTCTGCTTGGTAAGCATGCACTCAACCCTAGCAAAGTATGGTATAAAATCCTTTCTTATAGAAACCCTGAACAACATTAACTCTTAACACTTCATAAGACCTCTGAGGTATTTTATTTGGCCATCTTCGTTGTGCTGGCACTATGGAGAATGGCTGGGTAGCTGAGAGGTGCGACTCGCTTCGCTGCCACCAGCCATTTGCCCTCCTGAGTGGTTCATGTATGCACTCCATTTTGTGTTCCCTTGTGCAGACTTCCACACTGGTGCCATGGGATAAGAGTTTTTACAAAACAGCTCAGCTCACATATGGGAACCTAGTCTTGTTTTAGGGTTCCTGGCGTCTCCTGTGGCAAAGTGGCAGAGGTAATGATGCAGACTGCTGCTCAGGAAAGAACAGTGAGGAGCGAGGAAAATTAATAAGCTTTGGGATAGTTTTCTGGTTTGGAAATAAAGGACACAGTATTATTTCTGAGATAAACAGCATGTGGTTTGGATATTGGCAAGTGAAAGTGTGCAGATTAAGGGATAAAGTAGTAAGCAGAGATTATGGTAGATGGAAATATGTGATAATGAGAGAGGTAGATGTTATAAGGATGGAGATACTACAAGCAGGACACTCCAACTTTGCATGGATTTTGTTTAATCGTGTCTAGCGCACACATTTTTGTACTTTTGACTAAGAGTGTCTGCTGTGGTTCTGTCTCTGCCCTTCTTGCCCTTTTAACACTGTCACTACACCCATAGGTATGAAGGGTGAAATAGGCCCAAGTTCCTTTTCTATTTATCACTCTGTAGTAGGAAAACAGAAGTGTATAGTATCTGCTTTTTTACACATTTAGCTGGTCTTAAATATAAACAGATTTAATTCTCTTTTTAGTCCTATTTATCTTAAAACCACTTTATTTCATACTTAGGGACTTTACTACCTTTTTTATATCACAGTCTTGTGGATAAGGTGTACCTTCTTGTACATGAACAACATTACCAAAATCAGGGCTACTCCTGAAGATCTGCTTGCATATGTTCTCTCTGACACGTATCTTACTTGTGCTTAATTTGCAGGCAATTTGTATTGATTTTTAATTTTACAGGAGCAGAATAAATACTCATTACAGGTTAATATTCACCAATATTATTTCCTTATGCAGTCTCCTTTGAAATAATAAAAGATCTTTTCAACTGTGTTCATCAATGTCTGTTGTTTAGTTTACTTACGGAATAATGGCCCAGGAGATAAATTATTATATTTGATAGTTACTTTGCATCAATAGAAGCTCTCAGGATCATGGAATAATGCATACTCCTTTTACAGTGCTCAGGAAGGCTGAAGAATGATTGTGCTAACTATTGTGGCCAAGGAACTCCCAATATTCAGAACAAAGTTTGTCAGTGCAGTGCTTTACGACAAATGATGTCTTACATGATGTTAAGCTGTAGAGCAGTGGAGGCCTGAATCTATGTCCGGAGCTAGTGTAGGTCTGTACATGGTGACAGAGGTTCACTTCTGGTGTCTTAAAGTGTTTTCTTATAATCTAAAATAGTCTACTGCGTAGTAAAAGAAACTAAATCGTTAAATGTAGTCTGTGTTTGAGCAGTATACCACCTATCAGTTGTATTCCAAAATGTCAGGAACGTGTTTGCTCTAACGCACTGATCAGGGTTGCTTCACAGCAGTATGGGTGTGTAAGACAGTGTATTTCGTCCCTATAGGTAGAACTGTACAGCTTTTCCCTTCATCTGACAAGTTGGGAGATTCCTCAGAAGCTGTGTGTGTGTTTTGCAGCCTCATTCCTGAGAGAAGATTATTTTGAGAGAGATTCTGTTGGTTTGCTTGCTTTAACAACAAATAGCTGTTGTTTGGTACAACCTCCTTTTGAGTCCCCATCACCTGCTCTTGGGCTCACTTTTGTGTAAGATTATCTTTAGCTGCGATTGCATCAGCTTAATAGATAAAATTTCTTGTGTTTGGTGTGGAATATACAATGTTGTGTGGGAATAATGATCAGCCTTCAGCTTTCTATTTTACTGTTTTTCAGATTTTAATTTAAATCTTCTGATTCAGCCACCTTACTTGCTCTCATCTTTACGCACAGTACACAAAATCACATATGAGAAATTGGATATAATTGTTATTAAAGAAATAGAGGATAGTAGGAAAGAATTTCAATTTCTGTCTTTGGAAAAGTGAATAGACCAAGGTAAAATAGTTTCTGAAAAAAGCATGTAACTATATGCGTAATTATAACTTAATGCCTAAGCTAAAATAAAATTTTATCTAATTTATTTATTTTTGTGCTAAGAAAACAAAATGTTACCAAGATTGACTGCAAGGTATCTTCCTCCATACTGCTGCTTCACTTTTAAAGTGTGTATATCGCAGTTTTGCCTTTAGCCAGCTTCCTGACTTCTTTACAATTCTCGTAACCCCCATTTTTTTCCAGATTAACTAGGGGCCTCCCATGTGATGCTGTGGTCCCATGTGGCACCATATCTAAATCATTACCAATGGTAAGAAGCTGTATTACACTATTTGGATTTTAAACAGATGAACAAATGGTAAAAGAGACATCAAAGTTAGTTGGCAAATACAAATCCACGGTATGAATTAAACGTCAAATGCTCCTCTGCCCCATTGCTGAGTCTTCTGACAAAATACATGCAATCCACCTTCAAGGACCTCTGGATTACACTGTGTACATACACAGAGCTGATTCTCCTCTCACATTAGTGTGATTAATTAATAGATAGTGGATACTTTAGATGTTAATTAGCTATGATAATGTTCTTGTTCAGCAATGTCACTAACGACAGGGCGGACTTCAGATGTCACGTGCAACACCTCTGTGAAGGGCCTTTCTGAGTTAAGAGATTTTGTATGTTTAATTAAAAATGAGATTTTTCTTGGAACTATGGAACAAGTTCAGTTTTAAAATTTCCTAACGCCGTAGCTGAACAATACTGGATTGATTAAGCTGTAACTCGGTAGCATACTAACACCAATACTGCTTGTTAATATGGATGCAAGCAATTATTGTCAGTGCCTTGAGAGATTCCAGGGTGTATATTGCGCGAGGATGGTGCTGTTGGGAGGGAGAGGAGATGTATGTCATGTAGGTCAGTGACTGCAATGCACAACCTAGTGCTCACTGCTGCCCTGAAATACACAGTGAGGATTCTGTTAATTTTAATGAAGGCAGTGCTAATTACACTAATGTGGGAGGAGGATCAGCTTTGTGTATTCATACAGTGCAATCCAGAGGTCCTTGAAGGTGGACGGCATGTATTTTGCTAGGAGAACGCTCAGCAATGGGGCAGAGGGGAATTTGACATTTAATTCATACTATGTTACCCTTTCCAAAAGATCAGGTTTCCAACAAGTTGTGCAAGTCTGTAAGTTGATGATTTCAATGTTCAAAACACTAGGTAAGTCCTCTGCTAGAATATGATAGAGCCTGGAGCAAATGTTCAGCAAGGCGGATTTCTTTTTGTGCAGTCTGCATGTTTTTGAAAGATTATCTTCTTAGATTTGATTCTGAATACTTATGGCAAAAGAAACTACATAATCTACTGTCTGTTCTAACCCTGAGCTGGAAATGAACTAATCTTGGTATGGACTTTGTAGTATAAATAAACAAAAGAAGAACTCATTGAAAAACTGGGCATGCTATTAATAAAGATTATATTTATAAGAGAGAGAGAAAGAGAGAGGGACACACACAGATACACATTTGTTTCCATAGTGCTAAAAGGCCAGCACAAAATCCTCTAGAACTTCAGAACATTATGCCTTTAGAATGCTCATAGAGGAAACAAATTATACATAAAATAAACCACAAAAAAATCGGGTAAACATGTAATATTATGGAATACGTGCCTCTTTGTGATGTGGTCTGGGCAGTTATATTATTCTTTGTTCCTTTGTAGGTATGGATGAATGTAAATTTTTTCACAGTAAGTGTGAAACAGTACTGTGAGCCGCTAAATGTTGTGTTTATAAATGTTATTGCATGTGATTAAAAATTAGATACGTGAATATGTATATTCCTGTGCACTCGTCAGCAAAAATCATAGGGTGGATATCATTCGATTTGTGTAAAACTTGAGTAAATCTTTTTTGTAGTGACTGTTTCAATTTTGGATTGTAGGAAGTAAACATCAGTGTTTATGCAAAAATATCCATTAGTATAATGTTTACTCTTGCAATGCTAGGTCATCGTAAGTTGCTGTCTTTTTAAATGAATTTAAGATAATCATCTTTATTCAAGATCTGTAAAAGTATAGTGAGTGAAACAACTATGTAAGATGTTATACTAAATGAGATATTCGGGAAAGTTACATGTAAATGAAAAAGCATTTCTTAATAAGTGGTCCTTTTTATTTTTGCAAACATTTATGTGTGGGTTATGGCAGTAGTCTTTCCATTTTGGAATGTTGGATAACTGTGAGTACTGTACTATAATACCAAGTAAAATAACTTTGAAATATATATATCAAAGTGGGTTTGTCCTTGTCTTCCCCAGGCATGATAACATAAAGTCTAAAACTAGACCTTGGGATTCTATTACTGTGACTTTATAGCATTCTCTTGAACTGCCTATCTCCTTTTAGTAATTATGACTGAGCAGCAACATCAAGAAGGTCTGAAGGAAAGCCTTTGCCGTGGTTTTGTTTACACGTATGCTGAATCTTCAAAATGTTCCTGTTCATTCTCAGTCATACAAGGTCTCAGATTCAATTCAGAGTTATGTTTACATCTATGCTTGCTTTTACTCTTAGCTTGTACTTAGCTTTGAAATCTGCTGCTTCTGAAGAAGGGCTTGTGGGCCCTAAAGCTTGTCCTAGCTACACCGGTGGATCTAAATAAAAATATTACCTCCACCAAAAAAAAAAAAAATAGTTTTAAGCAGTGTATTAGTAGCAACAAAGTTCACGGTTCAAATCCTGGCTATACTGAAGTCAATGGAAATGTTACTATTACTTCACTGTTGCTGTACTTCAGTACAGCCAGACTGTCTCTTTTGGAACTGCTCAAGTGCTTCAAGTTATACATGTGTTTAAGTGCATTCCTGATCTACAGCCAGGGTGCTCAGCATCTTTCAAAATCAAATCTTACGTAGTTAGATTACGCCAAAACTTACTGTGTTGCAAAAACATTGTTCTTACTGGGTAAATGAAGAAAGTAATTATAACTTTTTGTCTAAAATCTGATCCTGAATGGTTTGTGAGGGAAGATATACTCATAGTTCAGGCCTTGAAATCATAACATCTAAGTTAATTTCCATCTCCATTCAAAATTTTGTGTTTCTGTGGACTGAGTAATTTTGTCATTTAAGTTTCTCCTTCAGTTGCCTGAAAAAAGCAGAACACTTCCTGTCATCACAGAGAAGCAGATAAATATGCAGGATATTCTCTAATGTGGTGGCAAGACGGGTTGTGTTTCATTGATTTATATGAAATGAATAATTGCTGAGTGCAAAACAGATATTAGCCTCATTACAGGAAATAGCTGTTTCTAATGCTTCTTCCTTCATCTTCCAAACAGGAACAAGCAAACCCAGCCCGTAGTTGGTTGTATTTCAGTGCTCCTTTGTTTGTCTTGGCATTTGCTTCACTTTTATATAAATACCAAATTAGTCCAAGTTGCCTGGGTAATGTTATTCATTCTATTGTTTGTTTACATGTTCAATGTCCTTAAAGCTTGTAGTAATAACGGGCTGCTACTTTTTTTCAAGTAGGCTAGTTCACTTTCCTCAATGTCAGTGCAGAATTCAGAAAATCAATGGTAGCAAAGTTATTAATTTTTAATTTTCATCATGAATTGAATACTATTGTGATGTTTACTGAATAATACATTATGTCTAATGGTGCCTGGTATTATAAATTACATTTTGAGTATAATCTTCTCTTTGAAAGCCAAGAAGTTTTGCCTTGGAGTATTCTGTTGATCTGTTTAAATCTCACCAAAAAAAAAAAAAAAAAAAAAAATCACACATACCAGAGGAGAATTCTGACAGAAGATTTTTTTTCTCTTGAATAAAGTTTGTAGAATCAATTGTGTTAACAGAATAACATCAAGTAACACAAACAATGTTTTTTATAAAAATGCAATGTTGAAACAGGCATAAAATCTATTTGTCAAATAACAAGAAAATATTTTCAGTAGTATTTTGTGTTAAAATTGTTATCATTAGCAACAGAAATAATATATATATTAGCTAAATACTGTCAACATTATTAATACCGAATCCTAGATCCACTGTAATGAAAGAAGAACGCTGTCATCAATATCCGTAAGACTTGATTGTAACTTTGGATTCCACAGTGTTGAAGAAAGCAGTAAAAGAATCCAGAAACAAAAACCTTGCTGAACAAAATAATTTCTTCTCCTCTGCAGTATGCAAAAATAATTCTTCCTTATCTGTGTCACGAGATCACCTGATTGCATAATCTAGCAGACAATTCTACGCAGTTTATTCCATTATGTTGAATTTTGGCTAGTATATTTAGGCTTTATTCCCAAGAAAGTAGATGCTGTTTTTGGCTTCTCTCATGAGAGGCATTTGGAAGATCCAGACATTTCCCTAACTGATGCAGAACTATAAAACTGAGTTGTGAGCCTTTGCTGCAAGAATTTGAGGAACCCAGATTAAGAAAACTATGTATTGATAAAACTGTCTAAGGGAACAAAAACAGGAAATGTTTTTGGATGAGAAAGAGCTATCAGGAATTTAAACAGGAAAGACCGAGTACTGTTTGTTACCACAGAATGCTAATGCTGTGTGCAGAGTGACCATTGCCCTATTAGAGCTTTAACAGAAACTCAGTCCAAGGTCAGGCAATCCAGGTCAGCAGTGCAAAGTGGTTCGCAAAGTACTTCGCTGGCTGAAAAAGCTGGAAATGGAATTAGAGACAAAGGAGTCAGAAGTCAAACTATCCCCTAAACTAGTAGGACCAAGTTGCAAACAAGAATTACGATCAGAAAAAGATCTAGGGCACGCTAAAGAAAGCAAAGTGTTACAGAGAAGTCAGAGGCGAGCTGTGAAGCCCGGAGACGCAGCGAGCTCCAGCTGCAGCTACGTGCAGGTGCGGTAACCGGGAGCCGATCGTGAGTGGAGGTGCGAGCAGGTACGGTGCTGGCACTCAGGATGGGTCATCTGCAGGATGGAAAGCCTTGGAAAAAAGGAAGAAGTGGCGGTGGTTTCGATGCCGTCATGGTAGCGCGCGTTCTGGTGTGACTCAAGAGCTGAGACGCTTGCCAGGGCTGTGGCCGGCAGGTTGGCTGTGGGCCGGCTCTTGGTGGGCAGGTGGGCTCCCAGGGCTGCCTGTCGCCAGGAAACCCACAGGCTTGCAGGGCTCCCTGCTCCCTGAGACTTGTCAGCTGGAAACCGTTACAGTTCTTAGCAGCTCCTTTGCTGGTGGATCAGAATTGTTGTGTCAATGAATAGCTGCAGTTGCCAAGTTTCCACTTCGTGAGGCTCACCCAGTCCCTGTCTCCCGTGGGTGGGCTGGGCTGCAGCCCGAGGCTCTGGTTTCAGAGCAGACCTGCAAGCAATGGGCAGTTTTCCCCAGAACTGTGTCTTAGACCGAAACCGGATAGGTAGTGAGCAAACCAGTTTGGAATCCACAAACTGCATTTTTACAAAAACAAAACAAAACAAACCAGCCAAAAAACCAAACCACAAACAAAAAAAAACCCCAAAAACCTTATAACATTCTCATAAGTTCTAAACTGACCCATTTGGTAGGTTTCCTTCATCTTAAATAAGCCTTCTCTCCCACTGGTCTATCTTTCCTTTGCATTGGTCTATCTTTCCTTTCCTTTGTGGCTGGAAAGCTGCCTGGCCGAAAAGGACCTGGGGGTGTTAGTAGATAGCCGGCTGAACATGAGCCAGCAGTGTGCCCAGGTGGCCAAGAAGGCCAACAGCATCCTGGCTTGTATCAGGAATGCTGTGGCCAGCAGGAGCAGGGAGGTGATTGTGCCCCTGTACTCGGCGCTGGTGAGGCGGCACCTGGAATACTGTGTCCAGTTTTGGGCCCCTCAATACAAGAAAGACCTTGAGGTGCTGGAGCGTGTTCAGAGAAGGACAACGAAGCTGGTGAAGGGTCTGGAGAACAAGTCTTATGAGGAGCGGCTGAGGGAACTGGGGTTGTTTAGCCTGGAGAAGAGGAGGCTGAGGGGAGACCTTATCGCTGTCTACAACTCCCTGAAAGGAGGTTGTAGTGGGGTGGGTGTTGGTCTCTTCTCCCAAGTAGCTAGCGATAGGACAAGAGGAAATGGGCTTAAGCTGCGCCAGGGGAGGTTTAGACTGGAAATTAGGAAAAATTTCTTTACGGAAAGGGTGGTCAGGCATTGGAACAGGCTGCCCAGAGAGGTGGTGGAGTCACCATCCCTGGAGGCGTTTAAAAAACGGGTAGATGTGGCACTTCGGGATATGGTTTAGTCTAGTCTACCCTTGATTAGTCTAGAGTGGGCTTGGTAGTGTAGGTTAATGGTTGGACTGGATGATCTTAAAGGTCTTTTCCAACCTAGATGATTCTATGATTCTATGATTCTATATTGGAGCAAAGTAAGAGTAAGTCCCATCACAACCCTCGTTCTTGCTAGGCAAAGTTGGCATGAGTTTCGGCTGTATTGTGCTTTTTCATTTCCAGAGATATTCTGAAGTATGTTCAATTAATGTATAAACAGTAAGTTTCTACAAGTTTCTGTTCCTACGAAACCAGGTCTGATGTTATTGTATTATCTATTAAAAAGTAGTAATGAGATGATACGTACAGAAATATTATAAAAAAAAAAAAATAGGTTATTAACATTGAAATAGTGCTGCCGAGATATGCCCTGCTACAGTAGACTGGTCAGTCTGAGCCAAAGTAACAGAAAACAGATACACAGTTCACTTCCTTATGAATTAAAAGGTAGGAATAAAATCAATTCCAATCAACATTTTACTGAATTTTACTTTCCAAAAATAAACCTTTTCAATTTTTTGATCAAAAACTGTATGGTTTTTGCGTAAGCATTCCATGACATTCAGACTGAAAATGCAGCAATATGCTTTATCTGTGATTCAGACCTTAGAGGGATTTAAGAGAAGTGAGCTGGCAGATTTTTAAATTATATATAAAATTTTGTATCTTTATATAGATATGTATTTTTGTCATTTGTGACATTTATGTGAATATTATGTCCAGATTTTCACCAATGGATGGGATTTGTGGAAGGGTTCTGCAGAAAACAGGACTCTCTTGTGTTCTGTTCTGTTCAATACTGTGCTTGATAACTTTGAATTAATTATCATACCATATCTGATAAGACTTGCATATGACACACAGGCCAACAAAACATTAAATAATGATGAGGCTGAGGCATTTATACAGAGTGACCTAGAACGATTGTAATGCTGGACCCTGGGGGTGGGGGGAAAAGATGTTTATATAGCTAAGCAAAGAATAAGTGTATGAAGAGGCAATTTTACCTCTTCTTGAAGTTATAATGAGACCAATATTGAAACGCTACTTAAAGAGCTAGTGTGGACACACCAAACAAAGGGAGTTGACAATCTACAGTCAATGTATAAACCGTCATAAAAATGCCCAGGTAGAATTCTCTGTTGGAAAGGATGAGAACATGAGGAGCAAGAGCAGGAGCTGGCTGCGCTGTGTCTCGCAGCGGCCCGGGCGGTCTCGTCAGGAGGCACGGCGCGTCGGAGGTCCACCCAGAGGAGGGCATGGGCTCAGAGCAGTCCCCCCATGCCAGGCGAGGCACGGAGGGGGCGTTGAGACTTTCTCTCTCAAACGGCACGTACGTCATTTACGGGTCAGTGACAGATAGAAAATCAAACTAGATAATCCATTTTTACACTTCCTTAATGTCACTATACCTATGATAAATTAATTTAGGAATGAGCCGTAGCAATTCTCTTCTAATTAGAGATTACGAATTGCCTCAGCGTGAGCTTGCGAAAGATCCCATGAGTGAAGCCGATTCTCAAAACAGCATGATTGTTGATTGTCCCTTAGTTAGACTAAAGCTTGTGACTTGCCACAGACGGCTGCGATACAGAATTCTGTAATTTGAATAAAAGGAGCCTTTTAATTCATTATGAAACCTGGTGGAGATACCTGGCAACTTTCACGTTCCTTTGAACTCCTTTTTAGCTCATTGCTAGCCTAACGGCTGCTAGGCCTTACAGTTATAGTTCAAAGCCTGATTTATGTTACTGATTAAAAATCACCTAAAAGCCATTGGAAGAGAGAAGCATGGGCACGAGCATGCAGTAAAGGTCTATCTACCAGGTTTACCAAGCCTTTTTCTGGATCTGACTGCTGTAGTTTGATTCTTACTCACTAAAGTTTCAGATCTTGGTGACTGGCAGAAAAGAGAAGCTGGTGTTGGCGTTAAGAAATCACCTTTGTAGTTATATTATTGTGCAGAGTAGCCCGACTCTTCAGTCTCTCATCTGATACCTAAACAGGATGTGTAACTGGTAAATATGACAATGAGAACTGGGGAGAGAAGAGGTGGTGCTTTCCAGTTATGGCCTCGTGGGTGAACCTGTGGTGTGAATATGTGACTTGACCGTGGAGATTGCAGAGACGAAGGAGACTGTGACCAGCGCTGACAGTGCGTTGATTTTACACAGGGAATGCCCACACCGTGCAGGGGACAGGAGCATGGCAATTTCAGAGCTAACAGGGCCATGCAAGAAAAACACTGCATTACTGTGCTTCAAGGAAGGCTTACAAGGTCGGGCGTGCTGCAGTACCTTGCCTAAAATGCAGAACTGGCTGCCCAGCTCCTCTGGCTCCTCAGCACGGTTTGAAAGTGCCTATGTGACCCAGACACCCTCTACTAGTGTGCACACTACAAAACAGTCATGCACGTTCATAGCTTGCTGTGCTGCATTTAAGGCCATAATAAGAGAGCAAACAACTCAGATTTCAGGGACGAGGAGCAATAAAGGTATCACAGAAACATGGCAGTTTTCTCAGGAATAGGTGTTACAGTACTGGCTTGGCCACACCAGCCTAGTCTAACCAAATATAAATGTTATTTTTCACACCAAACTTTTTCATTTGAATTTCCTCTTTATATATGTATATATATATTGTTTATTCACAGGCATGTCACAGCTTCTAGTGGGTTGAAGCAGGCAGTGGGGTATCTCTCTATTCATACATTTCTGCTTTTTAATAGGATCTATTCAGAGCGAGACAAAAGCCTGATTGAATGCTGGGAGAAATTTTGTGTCATAGAGTCATTTAAATGTGAACTAGGACATTCTCTGGACAATTACATAAAAATGGCAAGTGACCCTCTGTACAATAGTTGCTTTCAACATGATCCAAGGCCAAGACAGGCTTTTGACAGCCACATAATGCAGATGGGTCATGATCAGCCAACACAGAAATGTTCGGCATTGTGCAAAACGAGAATCACATTCAGCAAAGTTGAAACCAAAAAAACAGGCAGACAAAAAAGCTTTCATGTTCAGTATGCTGATCAATTCTGTAATTAATAATATTCAGATTTAGAAATATTTATTTGTAGTCTGAAAGCTAAATACTGATAGGAAGACTGGAAAAGGCTGAAATAAGAAAGCTGGGAGGTCTTCAAACTTTGACACACCCGTTTGCAAAAACGTCTGTAATACATTGTTTATGAAACCACCGATTAGTTATCATATATGCTATTGATCTATATGGAATACATGCATTTTTATTTAGAAATATTTTACTATGCCTCTAAAATAACTATAGACTAATTTAGTTACAGAACTGAATTCCAGAATTCACAAATCCAAATAATTTAGCTCACTGCTAGCGTCTGCCACCTCTGCTTTTCTTCCTGCTTTTTCCACTGCAAAAAAATGTTGCTTAGTACTTTGTGCTAATCCTTATTTGCTCTTTCTTATACCAAACCAGTAATTTCACAGAAAAATATCAACAATATATCTGGAAAAATACACTTGCATCGGTAAACAGCACGTTGCAGCAGTGTGAATTTTCTCTTCTTCCAATGGTAATAAGGTCTTAAACTACATGGAACTGTGGCATTTCAGTGTACTTAATTTATACTGTAAAAGCCAAAGCCTTTACAAAGACATATATGTATCTCTTTCTATATAAAATAAAGTTCACTAAAAAGCCTTAAACATACAGATATGTATAAATCTGCTGCAGGGGAGCTATAGCACAAGTTTCTTTGCTATCTCTACTATTGTTTTTTCACTGTAGCCTGAAGAGAAATCTGTTGATGTTAAGGATAATTTATGGTCTTCCTTTGCATTCTCTCATTCACTTCCAGGATGAGACCAAGAATGTTAATTACTGCCATACAGGAATTGTAATATAATTTCAAATTAATTATCCTTTTATAGTATTCCTTCTTTCAGAATAGCTGTCCCCTAATGTTCCCCAGTAAATATTCCAAAATACTGTAATGGGTGATCATGTAAAAACAAATCAATGAAGAAACATTTGTGAGTGAGGCTAATATATGGTTTGTTTATAGAAACTGGTGTTGCAAATATTAGTATCTTGATTTTGTGTGACTAAAGACAATATTTTATTATTCACTCTAATATTTTTTTTTCTCCTTAAAACCTCTTATATTGACAAAAATACTTTATAGTAGTGAAGAAATGAATTATAAGTTGCATTAAAAACAAGGTTTCTGTATCTGCCCTTAGGTTCCTGCTTTTAATATGTATAAACTGAATTACAGTGGTGAATTTTATCAAGAAGCAGGTTTTTTATGCTAAATCATAAAAAAGGCCTCTATTAGTTGTCATGCAGTCTTTTGTGCTTCAAGGCTAGCTAGTTTTGATTGCTGCTTCTTTTTGTCATGATGTATGTGTCAATCTGTGGAACAAGTATACAAAAGGCTGAATCTGAGAAGGGTGAAAATTAAATTTGATTCAAAACAATACTGAGCATTGAACAAGTGTTGTTTAATAAGAAATGTTTTTATAACTTAAGTTGTCAATTGCTGCCTGTTACCAACATGATTGTCCTGAATTTGATACTAATTAATCTCTTGAGGCTGTTTTTTGTCAGAGGTTTTTTTCCAAAGCCTAGTTAGGTAGGGAATTATTCCAAAATACTTCCATCTCTTAACACAGTAAATATGCAAAGATTTAAGCTTTAACTCTTCCATGGAGCCTTCCTTACTGTTAAATAACAGTGAAGATAAACCATAATTTGATCTTCTTGTTAAAGATGGCTTGCTTCTAAACCCTCTTTCTGCTCTTACAAGTTCATTTCTGCTGCACAGGCTCCTGTACGGATAGACTGCTAGGGAAACAACATAAATAAGTAGAGCTACATTTTTTTGCAGAACCCTGGTACCTGGTCCTTAACTGAACCAGTGCATCATCTCTGCATATCGGTGTAGAATTGTGGAATGATGGGTCCTTGATAGTAGGAAGTGTGTTAATTATGAAAGTAGTATTGAATCAGTTCATTGCCAAAAACATATAAAGAAGTCATAAAGCAATCAAGCACTAGTTGACAACAAATAGTCAAGAGCCTGACAGATTAATCATTCCTTCTTTAATTTTAATATACTGTCCTGGTTTCAGCTGGGATAGAGTTAATTTTCTTCCTAGTAGTGGGCATAGTGCTGTGTTTTGGATTTAGTAGAAGAATGTTGATAACACACTGATGTTTTAGTTGTTGCTAAGTACTGCTTATGCTAGTCAAGGACTTTTCAGCTTCCCATGCTCTGCCAGGTGCACAAGAAGCTGGGAGGGGGCACAGCCAGGACAGCTGACGCAAACTGGCCAAAGGGCTATTCCATACCATATGGCGTCATGCTCAGTATAGAAACTGGGGGGGGGGTTGGCTGGGGAGCAGCGATCGCTGCTTGGGAACTGTCTGGGCATCGGTCGGTGGGTGGTGAGCAATTGCACTGTGCATCACTTGCTTTGTATATTATTATTATTATTGTCATTATTATATTGTTATTATTATAATTACAATTTTACTTTATTTCAATTATTAAACTGTTCTTCTCTCAACCCAGGAGTGTTTCTCACTCTTACTCCTCCAATTCTCTCCCCCATCCCATTGGGGTAGGGGGAGTGAGCGAGCGGCTGCGTAGTGCTTAGTTGCTGGCTGGGGCTAAACCACGACATATACTCATTAATTAATAAAGACCTTTCCAACTATAATATACCAAAATCTTATAAAATTTGGCAGAACTTCTGTGAGAATAAACTGAAATATATGGAGAGAAAAGCACAGTTTCCTCCAAACTGTAGTACTTTCCAACAGAAAGTCTATAGAGAGGATCAATACAGGCTGGGGGATGAAGGGATTGAGAGCAGCCCTGCGGAGAAGGACTTGGGGGTACTGGTGGATGAAAAGCTGGACATGAGATGGCAATGTGTGCTCACAGCCTAGAAAGCCAACCATATCCTGGGCTGCATCAAAAGAAGCGTGGCCAGCAGGTCGAGGGAGGTGATTCTGCCCCTCTACTCCACCCTGGTGAGACCTCACCTGGAGTGCTGCGTCCAGCTCTGGGGCCCTCAGCACAAGGACATGGACCTGTTGGAGCAGGTACAGAGGAGGGCCACAAAAAGGGGGACCAGAGGGCTGGAATACCTCTCCTATGAGGCCAGGCTGAGGGAGTTGGGGTTGTTCAGCCTGGAGAAGAGAAGGCTGTGGGGAGACCTTATTGTGGCATTTCAGTACTTAAAGGAGGCTTATAAGAAAGATGGGGATAAACTTTTTAGCAGGGCCTGTAGTGATAGGACAAGGGGTAGTGGTTTTAAACTAAAAGAGGGTAGATCTAGACTAGATATAAAGAAGAAATTTTTTACATTGAAGGTGGTGAAACATGGGACCAGGTTGCCCAGTGAGATGGTAGATGCCCCATCTCTGGAAACATTGAAGGTCAGGTTGGATGGGGTTCTGAGCAACCTGATCTAGTTGAGGATGTCCCTGCTTATTGCAGGGAGGTTGGACTAGATGACCTTTAAAGGTCCCTTCCAACACAAACTATTCTATGATTCTATGCTCTTGCTACACAGAGTATATGGTAGTGGGCTTTCTTTACCTCAAGGCAAAGCGAAAGTGCAAGCTTACAAATATTTAATTCTTTCCATTTAGTTTCAGTGAATGAACCTGTGTAGACTTTGAGAAATAAGTGTAGTGTTTAATAACACAGTAACTTTTGCTGTGTTTTTCAAAAGTAGGTCTTACAATGCTGGCCAAACTTCACTTTGGGTCATTAGCCTCCATTTAAATTTCCCCTGTGGTTCTTCCTAGTTGGAAAACATTATACTTCACTGACCTTTTTTGTGGCATAGCTTGCTTTTTCCAAGTTAAATGTAACTACCTTTTCTATCAATTTTCTGTCTGTCAATCCTCTTTGGCTTAGTTGCTCCACACCATTATTACATATAAAACTGTCTACCCCTACTGTCATGTTTCTCCATAATGTTTAGTTAAGGCTCATGCTAGATTTGGTGGTTTGACCCTGGCTGGATGCCAGATGCCCACCAAAGCCGCTCTGTCACTCCCCTTTCTCAGCTAGACAGGGGAGAGAAAATATAATGAAAAAGCTCGTGGGTCGAGATAAGGACAGGGAGATCACTCAGTAATTACTGTCACAGGCAAAACAGGCTCGACTTGGGGAAAATCAGTTTAATTTATTACCAATCAAAACTGAGTAGGAGAGAGGAGTGAGAACATGGGTAGGGTAATGAGAAATAAAACCAAATCTTAAAACACCTTTCCCCATCCCTCCCTTCTTCTTGGGCTCAACTTCACTCCCGATTTTTCTCTATGTCCTTCCCGCAAGCAGCACAGGGGGACGGGGAATGGGTGTTGCGGTCAGTTCATCACAAATTGTCTCTGCTGCTCCTTCCTTCTCACAGAGAGGACTCCTCACACTCTTCCCCTGCTCCAGCATGGGGTCCCACCCATGGGAGACAGTCCTCCATGAACTTCTCCAATGTGGGTCCTTCACATGGGCTGCAGTTCTTCATGAACTGTTGGGAGTCTGCTATAGACCACCCAACCAGGATGTAGAGGTAGATGAAGCGTTCTACAAGTGGCTGGCAGAAGCCTCACAATCCCTAGCCCTTGTTCTTGTGGGGGACATCAACTTGCTGGACATCTGCTGGAAATACAACACAGCAGAGAGGCAACAGTCTCGGAAGTTCCTAGAGTGTGTGGAGGATAACTTTCTGACGCAGCTGGTAAGTGAGCCTACCAGGGGAGGTGCCTCACTTGACCTGCTGTTTACTAACAGAGAAGGGCTTGTGGGAGATGTCGGGGTCGGAGGCCATCTTGGGCTTAGAGACCACGATATGATAGAGTTCTCGATTCTTGGCGATGTAAAGAGGAGGGGCAGCAAAACTGTTACCATGGACTTCCGGAGGGCAGACTTTGGCCTCTTCAGGACCCTGGTTGGGACAGTCCCTTGGGAGGCAGTCCTGAAAGGCAAAGGGGTCCAGGAAGGCTGGGACTTCTTCAAGAAGGAAGTCTTAAGGGTGCAGGAGCGGGCTGTCCCCATGCCGTAAGACCAACCGGCGGGGAAGACGACTGGCCTGGCTGAATAGGGAGCTTTTGCTGGGACTCAGGGAAAAAAGGAGAGTTTACCACCTTTGGAAGAAGGGGCAGGCAACTCAGGAAGAGTACAGGGATCTTCTTAGGTCATGCAGGGAGGAAATTAGAAAAGCAAAAGCCCAGCAAGAACTCAATCTGGCCAATGTTGTGAAAGATAATAAAAAAACATTTTTATAAGTACATGAACAATAAAAGGAGAGCCAAGGAGGATCTCCATCCTTTGCTGGATGTGGGGGGGAACATTGTCACCGAGGACAAGGAAAAGGCTGAGGTATTTAACGCCTTCTTTGCCTCTGTGTTTAACAGCCAGACCAGTCATCCCCAGGGTACTCAGACCCCTGAGCTAGAAGATAGGGACGGGGACCAGAATGGAGCCCTCATAGTCCAGGAGGAAGCAGTTAATGACCTGCTATGCCACCTGGATGCTCACAAGTCTATGGGGCCGGATGGGATCCACCCGAGAGTACTGAGGGAGCTGGCAGAGGAGCTCACCAAGCCACTTTCCATCATCTATCAGCAGTCCTGGTTAACAGGAGAGGTCCCTGATGACTGGAGGCTTGCCAAGGTGACACCCATCTACAAGAAGGGCTGGAAGGAGGACCCAGGGAACTACAGGCCTGTCAGCCTGACCTCGGTGCCAGGGAAGATTATGGAGAGGTTCATATTGAGTGAGCTCAACAGACAGGTGCAGGTCAACCAGGGGATCAGGCCCAGCCAGCATGGGTTCATGAAAGGCAGGTCCTGCTTGACCAACCTGATCTCGTTCTATGACCTGGTGACCCACCTGGTGGATGAAGGAAAGGCTGTGGACATTGTCTACCTGGACTTCAGCAAAGCCTTTGACACTGTATCCCATAATATTCTCCTAGGGAAGCTGGCAGCTCATGGCTTGGATGGGCATAGTCTTCGCTGGGTAAAAAACTGGTTGCGTGGCCGAGCCCAGAGAGTAGTGGTGAATGGAGTTAAGTCCAGTTGGCAGCCGGTCATGAGCGGTGTTCCCCAGGGCTCTGTTTTGGGGCCAGCCTTGTTCAATATCTTTATTAACGATGTGGACGACAGGATTCAGTGCGCCCTCAGTAAGTTTGCAGATGACACCACACTGGGTGGGAGTGTCGATCTGCTGGAGGGTAGGATGGCCCCACAGAAGGATCTGGACAGGCTGGGCCGATGGGCTGAGGCCAACTGTATGAGGTTCAACAAGGCCAAGTGCCGGGTCCTGCACTTGGGTCACAACAACCTCATGCAACGCTACAGGCTTGGGGAAGAGTGGCTGGAAAGCTTCCTGGCCGAAAAGGACCTGGGGGTGTTGGTCGACAGCCGGCTGAACATGAGCCAGCAGTGTGCCCAGGTGGCCAAGAAGGCCAACAGCATCCTGGCTTGTATCAGGAATAGTGTGGCCAGCAGGAGCAGGGAGGTGATTGTGCCCCTGTACTCGGTACTGGTGAGGCCGCACCTGGAATACTGTGTCCAGTTTTGGGCCCCTCACTACAAGAAAGACCTTGAGGTGCTGGAGCGTGTCCAGAGAAGGGCAAAGAAGCTGGTGAAGGGTCTGGAGCACAGGGCTTCTGAGGAGCGGCTGAGGGAACTGGGGTTGTTTAGCCTGGAGAAGAGGAGGCTGAGGGGAGACCTTATCGCTCTCTACAACTCCCTGAAAGGAGGTTGTAGTGAGGTGGGTGTTGGTCTCTTCTCCCAAGCAGATAATGATAGGACGAGAGGAAATGGTCTCAAGTTGCTTCAGGGGACGTTTAGATTGGATATTAGGAAAAAATTCTTCACGGAAGGTGTAGTCAAGCATTGGAACAGGCTGCCCAGAGAGGTGGTGGAGTCACCATCCCTGGAGGTGTTCAACAAACAGGGAGACGTGGCACTTTGGGACATGGTTTAGTGGGCATGGTGGTGTTGGGTTGATGGTTGGACTGATGATCTTAGAGGTCCTTTCCAATCTTAATGATTCCTAGTTTTTACTTTCATTATAAATGATCCAGCCACCAAGCCAGGAGGTGTGAGGTTGCTACTCTACCCTTAATTGTTTTAGTGGTGGACTTGGTAATGTTAGGTTAATGGCTGGACTGAATGATCTTAAAGGTCTTTTCCAACCTAAATGATTCTTTGATTCTATCATTCTATGAACTGCTCCAGCGTGGGTCACCCACGGGGTCACAAGTCCTGCCAGCAAACCTGCTCCAGCCTGGGCTCCTCTCTCCATGGGTCCACAGGTCCTGCCAGGAGCCTGCTCCAGCATGGGCTTCCCATGGGGTCCCAGCGTCCTTCAGGCACATCCACCTGCTCCAGCGTGGGGTCCTCCCCGGGCTGCAGGTGGAGATCTGCTCCCCCGTGGAGCTCCATGGGCTGCAGGGGCACAGCTGCCTCACCAGGGGCTGCACCAGGGTCTGCAGGGAAATCTCTGCTCCGGTGCCTAGAGCACCTGCTCCCCTCCTTCTTCACTGACCTTGGCGTCTGCAGGGTCATTCCTCTCACATATTCTCACTCCTCACTCCACTCACTCCAGCTGCAGTTTTTGTCCTGGTGGGTTTTTTGGGTTTTTTTCCCCCCCTTCTTAAATAT
The DNA here is from genome assembly GCF_030463565.1 of Pelecanus crispus. NCBI lineage: Eukaryota > Metazoa > Chordata > Aves > Pelecaniformes > Pelecanidae > Pelecanus > Pelecanus crispus. The sequence continues at coordinate 12,906,433 of NC_134643.1, forward strand.
GTTATCCCAGAGGTGCTGCCACTGTTGCTGATGGGCTTGGCCTTGGCCAGCGTCTTGGAGCCGGCTGGCGTTGGGTCTATGGGACATGGGGGAAGCTTCTAGCAGCTTCTCACAAAAGCCGCCCCTGTAGCCCCTCCCTACCAAAACCTTGCCATGCAAACCCAATACACTAGACAGCAAACTATCCAAGGTATAGCCTAGAGCTTGCTCTGTTCTAAAGAACCATCCACACTTCATTCACTCTATAAATAATAATACAAGGTAAAAAAGACTTCATGGTGACATAGATATTACTGTGTTTCAGCTTCTATCTAGCAACATTGCAATCAGTGGTAAATGTGTACATTACTCAGCTTAGTTGTTTGTTATAAACTCTAAATGTAGGGTTCCATTTTTGTTAGTACACAAAGACTGTTTGAACATGGAAGCAAAAACTTGGCTGAAGCAGAAACAGAACATCCAACCCCTTGGATGACGTTCTTAACATACACATATGTCCTGGTTTCGGCTGGGATAGAGTTAATTTTCTTCCTAGTAGCAGGCACAGTGCTGTGTTTTAGATTTAGCAGGAGAAGAACGTTGATAACACACTGATGTTTTTAGTTGTTGCTGAGTACTGCTTATGCTAGTCAAGGACTTTATAGCTTCCCATGCTCTGCCAGGTACACAAGAAACTGGGAGGGGGCACAGCCAGAATAGTTGATTTAAACTGACCAAAGGGCTATTCCATACCATATGACGTCATGCTCAGTATAGAAACTGGGGGGGTTGGCCGGGGAGCAGCGATCGCTGCTTGGGAACTGTGTGGGTATCGGTCGGTGGGTGGTGAGCAATTGCATTGTGCATCACTTGCTTTGTATATTATTATTACTATTATTATTATATTGTTATTATTATTATTATATTGTTATTATTATTATTTTACTTTATTTATTTCAATTATTAAACTGTTCTTCTCTCAACCCAGGAGTGTTTCTCACTCTTACTCCTCCGATTCTCTCCCCCATCCCATCGGGGTAGGGGGAGTGAGCGAGCGGCTGCGTAGTGCTTAGTTGCTGGCTGGGGCTAAACCACGACAACATACAAAACTGTATTCTTCTCGTAAGTATGGGGTTAATTGTGAACTATTCAAGGAAAAAGATGTATACTAACTATTGTTGGCTGTGAAGAGAAAGTGAACTTTCTTAATATTAACAATAATGGTTTGTTGTAAAAAAGGCCAAAATGGTAGAAAAGGTATAGCAAAGGTTTGTGGGAGAAAGAGTCCTATTCACCTGTTATCTTGGGATTTTAACCAAGTGATTTCTTCCCACATTATGGGAAGGATAATTTGCAAAGGCCTCTTAAGACTTGTAGCGTAGATTTAAAATTGCATGAGGAAAGCAGCCTGATGGGAAGAACATGGTATTATTAAGTTTGTATTGTTAATGGTTATAAAATATGAGCAAAGCCAATGTTAAAGTAAGTCAGGTTAAATGAAAATTTGCAAATGGTTGATGAAACATGAATATGGAAAAAATAATGCACACAGTGATGCTATCCAGAAGTGTCAGAAATGCCATATCCCCTGCTGTTTGCACTCCTGAAGGAATTCAGATGACACCTTGCATCTAAAATCACAATTACCAAGCCGCTCCTTTTGCTTCTGTGCTGAAGAGAAGAGAGGGATTGCTATGGAGACAATATATAGCTAATAGCTGGAGGGTAGGTGGAATAAATTCAATAAATAAACAGTCACAGCTGAAAAGAAGGAATGAAGGATGACAACCAAGTCTGACAAAAAGCTTCTGATTTTATATTGAAACTTTGAAAAATATGTAGAAATAAAATACCATCACTAAAAACTGATAAAGCCATTGAATCAATCAGGGAAAAACATCAGGAAATGACCTGTTCAAAATGAGAAGCTAACGGACAATCAAAGGACATTTTACTAAACTCTGCAGCTGTTTCTATGGCTTTGAACCAGTCATTTATATTATTGCACTCTCTGAGCATCAAATTACTATGAAATACCTCTAGGTTTCCAGTCTGGGCATTGTGTGAACATTTTCCCTCTCTATTTAGCCAGTGCATTTCTTCCCGTGCTCTTAAAAACAGCAAAAAGCTGGGCTGGTAGGATGAGCCAACTCCAAGGGATACAATCAAACAATCTTACAAATCACCTGCTGATTTTCAAAAGCAGTTATATGTCTGAGAAAGGTCATTAAATAATGCATAGTGTGGCAAGTGACATGGAGTTACGTTAATGGAAACGCTTAACACTGTTACCATGGTTAGTGTGAAAAACATGCCCAAAAGGGGCCCAGTGCTGTTGACTGCCACTATTGATTCCAGAAAACCTCATTAGTTCTGCTTCTCAACAAGTTATGAAATACTGGAGAAATGCCTGTCATTGTTCTTCTGTCAATTAGAATTAAATATAACAAAAGTATAATCTGGTTTTTGTTACCATATCTCTGTTCTGTGTGTAGCTCCTGCCCACATTGTATTATTTACTATTGAACAACAGAAATATTTTAATGGTGGGAAAAGAAAACTCTGACTGCAATTATTACCTTCCAATAGTCCTTCTGTGTACCTGGTCTGGCTTCACATCTTTCATTGCAGAGCCAGATCATAAATATTTTTCCTTTAATGACTTTTTCCTTTTCAGTCAGATGGCTTTTAATCATTAACTGGTACAGCTTTATGCTGCTTTTCCTCATATTCATGACCTGGTTCTGATTCTGTCACTGGCCATGTCTCACACCCCAGAAAATGAGAAGGGTGTTTTTGGGAGGGGTGGGGAGGAGGAGGAGGATGTAAAGACTGAAGGGTTTTTTTGCTAGAGCCCCAAATTCTACACATCTCCTCTGTCTCAGTTGTTCACCCAAACTGTAGCTAATCAGTGTGACAACTGTTAATTTTTGCTGTTATTTGCAAGAAATTAGCTTTGTCCTTTTTATTAGCGTATACCCTGAGTTCTCCGAGTTCATTTGAGTTCCTCATTACTGTTCTGTAAAATAATACAAATCTTTTAACAATTTGCAAACACAACTGACAGAGCTATGTTAGAATATTGTGTTCAGTTCATTTTTCTCCCTGCTGCCGCCTAGTATCCTTCTAATCAAACGTGGCTGGCAGTGAACTGTAGTAGTTGAGAAGCTGATCTACGTTAACTTTTGCTCCTCCTATTGCAGGTGCAATAACCTACTGCAAAGAAACCGTAGTGACTGCTGAGGGCAGTAATACTCTGACATGACTAGATCCAACAAATACTGTTTACCAGAGAAACTTGTGAGCTATTCACTTTAATTGCTGTCATAATTGGTGGAAGAGAGCAAGTGGGTATGATTAGGTTATGGAGAAAGAAATAGGAGGGATCATAACTGGGAAGCCTGGACTCTTACTGCTAACACATCTTCATTTTAATGCAAAAAGCATCAAGAGGAGCTATATTACTCAGAGTTTCTTTTACAACATACTGACATGTAGCGGATGTGAACATGCATTGTAGAATTCTGTATACAGAGAAATATAAAGAATCCTTAAATTCCCCCAGGACAATAAAAGCTAGATGTGCACAGTTCAGTGAACCCTGATGTGGAACAGTACTACCACTATTCGCTGACTACCACCTGTCTGTCTCAGCCTACACTTTCTATCTCTCTGACCTCTACTCCTGGGCAGCCCACTGGACGTTGCAGCAGCACATGGCTAGCACTGAGTTACTTGACCTGTTCTTGGTGCCGTAGGAGTCCAGAGAGACCACCATGGAACCAGCCATGGTAAACCTTCTCTTCATCTAGGATGGGTTTGCAGGGCATGCTGGCATCTGTGCTGCCACAGTGGTTAAAGGTACATCAGCTACGTCCAAACTGTGCTCCTGTCACTAATTAAGATTTTTTTTTTTCTTCTCATTTTAGCTATCTAGAATTTAGGTGTCTAATCTAAGCAATTTATCTAGTCGGTGTTACCTCCATGTAAGCAATGGGAAAGATAGAAACTGCTGAAAGACAGTTTGTCTCCTATTGTATACAACCATTTTGGGATTAGATGAGCCACCCCCTAGTTTATGAGTCCCTCCACACTGATTAGAAGGAAACCTATATGACTAGCCTGGATTGTGCCACTTTTCAGATGATAAGGGCTTGGAGACATGAATCCCGCCTAACCTGAGTGACAGGGAAATTGCTTGAAAAAGTACTTCAGTGAAGGAAGCTGAAATATAGGACTGCATAGAAGCTAACAAGTAAAGCAATAGAAGTAGTAAAACAATAGATCTACATGTCATTGTAGTAAAGTATTGTAAACGAGTTTGTAGCTTTGTTACAAAGTGCCACAATACACCCCAGAAGTGGAGACATTACCTTGTGTGTTGAAATTCTTGTGTTTCCACTGAAAAAAAGCCCTCAAAATTATCTGATGTCACAGTGTTTTGTAGTTTTATTTATATGCAGTGGTAATGTTCTAGAATATTTTAATGGCGTCAAGCTATGGATGCCAGTGTCTAGGCACATTAACTCTGTGAGCAAATTATCAACCGTACAAATAAACAGAATTCCACTGGTGTAAGTACAACAATACTGATTTATGCCAACTGTGATTTTGGAGCTATGTATTTTGATGGAAAGCTTTGAGAAAAATAATTCCATAATATAAAAAGTATAAAAAGAAATCTGAAAACAGAAATAATTCACTCGGTTTAGCTGTCCAAGATGAAACACAATTGCATCTTTTCTTCTTTTGTGCATTCTTATTTATAATACACAGTAAACTATCGAATGAAAACAACTGGCATATTGTGTAGCTTCTAACAGTGGCTGACATTAGTTCAAATAGATGATCTTGACAGCATGCCCAAAGAAATGTTTCAGCTTTACAGTCTAGAAAACGTTGTGTTTCCACTGTGAACTAAGTGCTTACATGAAACATATATAGATACATTTTTAAAATTAAGAACATAAGTCTCTATTTTGTTGTGGCTGCATTGTTCAAGCTTGCGGCCCCACAGGGAGGAAAGGGAGTTCTCGGAGAAATGGAGTGCTGATTGTACCTCACTGCCCATCTGAAATAGCATGAAAACTATCAGTACAGCCGGAATAGCGCGCTCAATCCCATGTTTTCATGTATCCTCAAAGAACGACATTAGCTGCCAGGGCTTGGAGCAGGAGACATGACTGAATCCTGAGACTTCCAGATGAGGCTGTGTGAACTCCCTAGGTCTGCACCAGAACTGTGGCAACGTACAGACTGCAGCTGTGCGGTGGCCAGGGATCAGGCTTTTGGGGTTTGTATGAATGCATGTGAATGCATAGGTCTGTGATTTCAGGGAGTACCAATTCCACAAGCAAGCTATGGAAATAAAATAAGTTCAAGATGCCCAATGTGTCAGGCTGTGGATGTTGTAAATTTTGTATCAAATGTATATGTTTGTACCAGAAGTGTGAGAAATGCCTAGTCTGGAATACTACCAACAGTAGAATGGAAAATTCAAGACTGCTAGACTTTCTTTTCTCATGCGTTATATTTATAGGTCATTGACTTCCTCTATAAACGTAAAATAGTTAGGTCAAACAAATTGTGTTTGGCAAGCTCTATAAAAAAACTCATTTGCTCAAAGCAATTCTAATTAGTACAGAAATGTGTGAATAGATCAAATTCTTCTAATAGCTTTCATTCCAAGTATCTGAGTTAACATTTATTCTTTTGATAATGGTCCCCTTCAGTCACAGGGATGAGGAATGCAAACATTGCATTGGAACCGGCTGCAGCCCAAACACCTTCACAAAAGCTATGTAGACAAGGTGTGGTCTGAAAGGTGGGTTAGGTTTACAGTAAACTAACACGATCAGCAAAAGGTTCTGCATGTGGCCTTGCTGTTCAGGACAAACCCACAGCTGCCATGGCTTATGATTTCTATCAGTTTTGTAAGAAATGCTCTGCCTGTGATACATCTAAGTATATATTTAACTTGCTTTAAATGAATAAATATTAACTTCTGCTGGAATGCTCACTCGAAAGTAACTATGAAATGGTGCAATATCACATATTCTGACATTTCAATTTTTGAAAGCATTCAACTGTTTAATAAAACACTAAGGGACAATATTTTGTCTTCACATGCAGTGTTACATTAGTTATGTGCATTTACTTATAAACATGAGTATATCTATTAGAATGATTTGTTGTGATAATTCAGACTATGAATCACTTTCAGACAGCATGGGAAGTCTGTACTAGCTGATGTGCTGTTAGAAGGGCAACCAAGTTGTCCACTACTGTGCCGAAGTGTCATGCATTATGGCACACACAAAATGCCATATAGCCTAAGGGGAAGCTTTTAGGCTGCTGTGAACTAGTTATTCCTGGGTCTCAGCTCCGCTGCTTACTGGATTTGTGACTTCAGGATTCTTTCTTAGTCTCTCTGACCAGCTCTGTACTAATTGGTTTTGCTCAAAACTGCCTAGGGTTGCTGTCAGCCTGACAACTCCAGTTTTGGCAGCAGGAGCTGGAACCTTGTCACCTCTGAGGCTCTGGTGACCACTGGCAGCTAAATCATTCCTGGGTTCTGTAGACCTGCTCTGACAGAGGGCCAAAACTCAGACAACTTCTACAGAAATCACCTAGTGATAACCACAGTGTGTTATATCAGACAGTGAAGTGCCCAGAGTATATCTCAACCACTGTTTTCTGTTATTAACATAATTTCAGCGTAATGCACATATGTTCTGCTGGCACCAAGAGGTCAGCTGATGTTAGGTCAGATGCTAAATAAGAATGAAACCTGCATTTTTGGTCTCCAGCCTTTATAAAGATATGGCCTGACTGTGATTAGGAGAAAAAGGAAAATATCAGACTAAGTCGTAATAGAATTAATATTATTTTTAGGAAGGTCAGTACATTATTTCATTTACATTTTTTTATCTGAGACTTTTTTTAAAAAAATAGTCTCTTATTCAGTATGCCCCCTCAAGGGAGAAAAGATTCTCTGTTAACATGTCCTAATTAAGAGGTTTTTCTACTAGATTACAAATGTGACTTTTTAGCCTAATTATGTGCAATAATATTGACTGATTTAGCTCTGCATCTGTCAGTGCAGTCTTTACTGCACCCTCATTCCCTTATTTTCTGTAATGTGAGTAGTCCATAAATAACATCAGTTCCTCTATTCCTGGGACACAGCCTGCCTGGGGCTAGTTAAGTTTTATCAATGTTTGGGTTGTTTTCCAGTTTGTTTCTCAGAAATGTACTGGCAGAAATATACTGGCAAGTGTGGCAGATATGCTGAAAATAATTTACCTACCATGCCACAATCATGTAAACTCTCTTTGTCTTCTTGGAAAGAATTTTGGATGTATATTGAATTTGATCTATGGACTCTATAACATTGCTTGTATTTCTGCAGGAATGATGTGCATTTACCAAACCAGAAACTGAATGTTACTCATCTTTGTCTTGTCCTCTGACTTTTCTTCACAAGAAGACCAAACATGGATCTTCCTTCTCTGCTGTATAAATGTGTATTGAAGCTTTGGAATTAAATCAAAAAACATAAGGAAAAAAAACCAGAAAAAAATTGTGGAGTGTTACCTTTGGATTCATTAATGGTTTGTTTAGAATGGTCTGTGAATGAGGCTTTACCTCAAATTAAAATGGGGACAGTGTATTATACCTGCTGGTCAGTAACAGAACATACATCCTCAGTCCAATATACAGTCCCCACTCCAAAATATCAACTATCTTCTATTGCAAATAGAAAGTGAATTTTCACCTGAAGACTAGAACTATAGAATCAAATATTAATTAAAAAGTTTGTTACAAGAGATGCATAGTATAAACCAAAGGCACAAATGTCAGCCAACAATAGATTTAAGACATCTTGGTAAGAATTTGCAAAATTACAATCTTCCAATAACTAATTTGAATCAGTAGGTGCAAAGAAGTATTTACAGGGTGTTTTTTTCCATTTTCCAGCCAGCTCACCTTGATGTCATATTCCTGATTTTCAACATTTAATTTGTCCATCCATTAATGACGTAATTTCATGGCTTAATGAAATAATTGTGGGATGTGACGCTGGATGTGTGTACATAGGGTGGATAAGAAGTCCCTGGGAAGGCTGCAGTGCAGAGCAGAGGGTGTTTCTTGCGGGATGCCCATTGGGACCACAGCATATTTAAAGCATACTCTTCATTTTACTTTCTCAGTTGAGCACACCGTGTTGATTTGACAGGGTACAGCAGAATGGAAATTATTTAGACAAGATGTCAGAGGGGTTTTACTGTCTGAGACTGAACTTGCCTTTGGGACTGGGCCTGGTCAGTACCAGCTGCCGCATGCCTGTCATCTCACCGACAGGCAGGGAACGTCCTGCAGACTGGAGCAAACTCAATTCCTGCTATTTTATTTAAATAATAACTTCTGGGGGAATGAAAAAAAGGTTCAGAGGCAAAGAAAGCTGTGCTTGACCTCTCTCTGATTTGCGACAGTTTTAGTACAGTTTCCCTTTTGCAGGTTATTATTCTGCAGTCTATAGGTCGGTTAAATCCTGGTATTTCTTTAGAAAGCCAGGTGCTGTGCAGCTAAGGCAGGCTTATAAGGCAAATTCAGTTTGTGTAACAGATAAAGGAATGATTCAAGACCAATATAGACTGAGAAGAAGAGAACAGACATGTGAAGTGGACAGGGCATGCTGTAAAGGAATAGATGGGAACATATTGGTGTTGGCTGGACAACAGTCTGCAGACAAAAAGTTACATACTGTTGTCTCAGCAACTAGAAGCCAAGAGGAAAGAGTAATAAGCAGTGGTAAGTCCTTTGGCCTTAACAGTATTCAAGGATGTCCCATGATGCCTTTTTCATTTGAGTTTCAGATTAGATATTAACTGCAGTTGTTTTATCACTTTCCTGCAGTATAGCGTTTGCACTCTTTGCACGTTACAGGCCTGTTTCTGTGGAGTGCTGGATGCTTCAGAGACCATGGAGGTGAGGCAGCTCAGTAGCTCAAAGCACCACATCCCATCCCAGTTTATAGACAAAATCTGCATTATCTATCTGCTAGATAAATCTAAAACTTTTTAGGTTTTGTTTCACAGCATCTTTAAAATGTTACCTAGGCTCTATCTACGAATGCAATCTGACTCTTCTCTCCATCTCACCTGTTTCATACTTGCACAATTCTACTGAGGTCAGAGTGATTCCTATTTTAAACTGTGCAAGATGAGACAAAATGTAAGAAAGGTTTGTAGTCTGCAAGTCTATGGCTGAGAGGGATTAGCACCAGCTGTTATGTCAGATGGAAATAAAACTGGAAAGCTGGGCATGCAAATGAGCAGATATTGGCTACTGACTTCGGCCAAAGACTAGCTACACAGCAAGAGAAATCCTATGAGTAACAGTGTGAAGTAAGGCTACGGACCGACGGGGGTTTTCCAGCAAATGGAAACACACTGCAACATTACAATGCACTATTTATTTCTAACCATCTCTGTTTCGGCAAGCAAAGTTTCTAAAAACAGTGTCAGTGAACCTGGATCCCAGTGTTATTACTTTGAAAACACCATTTTGCCACCTAGTGGTGGACTCTGGTTTTATGTTTTATATGTTTTTACTTCTCAAACTTGCATCTTCTTACTGTGCTGTGAACTGTATATTGTTCAGGCAGACAATTCTCCCTAGAGGCATATAGTAATTTTCTAGAAAGTAGCTACGTGTTCAGTGTAAACTGAAGGTTTGTTGGGATGAACTAGCCAGCTCATTTATTTTAAGTATTGTCCGGTTTGGACAGTTTCTCAACATTCAAGATTTTTATTATTTTGTTAAAGATCAAAATAATTCGTCTTTTAGCCCTGTTGAAAGTTTTCATTACACAGTGTCTTCCAAAGTTTTACTCTGTCATGATTTCCAGAGTAGACAGAGGACTTGACACTGTAATATAGCCAAGCAGAGCCCCCTACCACACACAGCTTTTTGAGACTCATTGGGCTGCAGGAGCAAGGAGCAAGGTCATAAGTGCATTGCTGCATTGATGCATCGCACCTAATTTTGAAGGATGCAGGGAGCTGCTGTACAGCCCAGTGGTAAACCATTCTAAAAGAAGTCCTTGCAAAACCATGCACTAAGTGTGGGATCTTGTGCATGGAGACACTCCCATCTGGGATATATTTAGTTATAACAAAGCTGTCTTTTGTTTAACATCTCAGAAACAGCTGTGTTTTGTCCATAAGCCAAAGAACAAAACCGAGAAAAAAAACTGAAGGTGTATTATTTTAGTCTATGTAGTTTTATTTTGATGTTTTCTGCTTGTGGGGTTGAATGGAAGGAACATATTTCCTGAGTGGTTTGCCCAACATTTTTTTCATTTAAACCTCTGAAATATATGCCAAAACTCCAGTGACCTTCCCTCTTACTATAATGGTTTTTGGTTTACTGGAGAGGGCTAGCTAAGTATTGCTGGTGAAATTACACCTTCCCAAGAGCAGTATGGTGCTGGCTAAAAAAAGAACCATATAGAAAGGAAAACCATTCAAGACCTAAGATACCAAGGAAATTACGTACAGTTCTTCCCAAGAAAATGGCCTGTTTCTAGGTTTTCTCAGTCACTGACACCACTATGTGAACTGATGAGAAGTCAGAAAGTATTGTGTAAAGACCATATCAGTGAGAGTTTCAACCTGTGCACTGTTGCAGTCAGTTGTCGAGGGGCTAAGGGCACCCTTAGCAAAGGTGAACTCAGGTGTGTCAGGGCCATCTGGTGAGTGAGGACAGTCTGGTGAGAGAGGATGGACCTACACACAAACATTCAGTCCTCTTTTTGTTTGTCTGCCTATTCATTCACAGCTTGGCATTGTTGTGCATATTCCTTTAAAGACAGACTGACTCCAGGGTTTCCAAATGAAAGCAAATGACTGATCATCAGCTCCCATAAAAAAACATCTAAAGTGGCAGAGCTTTCTCAACAGGATAAGATAAAATTCAGAGGGCAAGAAGACATAGTCCAGAATTGGGTATGAATTGACACAGGCTACACTAAATTTTATCAACTTCTGAATACATTTTGAAGTAAAATATCAAAAAAATCCTCAGAAAACTAATTTATCTCACTCACAATATGAATCCTAAAGAGGATTTATTGTTTAACTTTTCCTCTCTCTCCTCTCTCCCCAAAAATTAAAGAATTGCATTTATAAATAAAGTCTGCGTTAGACACGACTTATTTAATAGCAGACCTCATACAAAAAAAGTTATTGATTTCATTGATGTTTTAACTTTGGTAAGATTAATGCAGATTTGTAGAAGTTCCCAATAACAATGTTTACTTTGTGTTTCTTCAAATAAATTATTTCATGACACCTGTAAACAGTTAAACAAAGGCTTCTTCCTTGTACGTATGTCAAGTCATATACTAATTGACCAGTGAGTTTTACTGTGGGTTTGAATAAGGTTGTCGTACAGAAAACTGAACCCATGACCCTTATTTCCATCAGCTTCACCTCTTTGGTAAACAGATGGTATTTGGTTTGGCTGAGTGAGCTGAGATATTTCTGAACTGACTTTAATGATCCATATGTGCAAGTTGTTTTTCAAGAAATTATAGGATCATAGGATAATTCAAGTGGGAAGAGACCTCAGGAAGTCTCTAGTTTAACCTCCAGATCCCAGCAGGGTCAGCTATGGGGTCAGGTCAGGTTGCTCAGGGCTTTGTCCAGTCAGGTCTTGAAACTTCCCAGAATGGAGATCGAAGCAATCCCTCTGTGCAACCTCTGCTACTGCTTGATGGTCCTCCCTGAACACTGACTGAGCACAGATGCCTGGGAGACCTAGTCAGTGAAGACTGGGGTAGGGAAAGCACTGAGTACCTCAGCCTTACCCATGTCTGCTGTCACTAAATCACCTTCCCATTCAGCAATGGTTCCACATTTCCCCTGTTCAGCCTTGTACTACTAATGTAGCAGAAGGACCTCTTCCTTGTTCCCCTTGATGTCCTTTGCAAGTGTCAATTCCAGCTGAGCTTTGGCTTTCCCCCCGCAGCCCTGCATTCCTGGGCTATGTTTCTTTCACTTCCATAGGCTGCCTTTTTGCGCTGAAGCTCCATCACAAGTTCCCACGTCAGCCAAGCCAGTCTCCTGACGTGTTTACTTATTTTCTTGAGTATGGGGGTGGAGGATGATGTCCTTAAAGACCTGTCAGTTTCCTGAGCAATGTTACTGTTCAGGGATACCTCCCATGGGATCCCACCTAGATAAGCCAAAGTCTGTTTTCCTGATGTCTGGGGACCTTCATGCTGCTACTGTCTTTCCTCACTCCCCACAGGACCTTGAACTGCATGATTTCATGTTTGCTACTAACAAGGCTGCCAATGATTATCCAGACATATCTGGGTAATGCCCAACCAGTTCTTCCTGTGACTAGGTGTACTGGGTTTGCATGGGAAGGTTTTGGTAGCAGAGGGGGCTACAGGGGTGGCTTCTGTGAGAAGCTGCTAGAAGCTTCCCCTATGTCCCACAGAGCCAATACCAGCCAGCTCCAAGATGGACCCACCACTGGCCAAGGGTGAGCCAATCAGTGGGAGTAGTAGTGCCTCTGGGATAACATATTTAAGAAGGGGAAAAAGAAACCCAACAGGGCACAAACTGCAGCTGGAGAAAGGAGTGAGAATATGTGAGAGGAATGACCCTGCAGACACCAAGGTCAGTGAAGAAGGAGGGGGAGCAGGTGCTCCAGGCACCGGAGCAGAGATTCCCCTGCAGACCCTGGTGCAGCCCCTGGTGAGGCAGCTGTGCCCCTGCACCCATGGAGCTCCACGGGGGAGCAGATCTCCACCTGCAGCCCGGGGAGGACCCCACGCCGGAACAGGGGGATGTGCCTGAAGGAGGTTGGGACCCCATGGGAAGCCCATGCTGAAGCAGGCTCCTGGCAGGACCTGAGGAGAGAGAGGAGCCCGCACTGGAGCAGGTTTGCTGGCAGGACTTGTGACCCCGTGGGGGACCCACGCTGGAGCAGTCTGCTCCTGAAGGACTGCACCCCGTGGAAGGGACCCACGCTGGAGCAGTTTGTGAAGAACTGCAGCCTGTGGGAAGGACTCATGTTGGAAAAGTTCATGGAGGACTGTCTCCTATGGGAGGGACCCCACACTAGAGCAGGGGAAGAGTGTGAGGAGTCCTCCCTGTGAGAAGCAAGGAGTGGCAGAGACAACGTGTGATGAACTGACCGCGACACCCATTCCCTGTCCCCCAGCCCCACTTGCGGGGAGGAGGTAGAGAAAATGAGGAGTGAAGTTGAGTCTGGGAAGAAGGGAGGGGTGAGGGGAAGGTATTTTAAGATTTAGTTTTTATTTCTCATTATCCTACTCAGTTTTGATTGGTAATAAATTAAACTGGTTTTCCCAAGTCAAGTCTGTTTTGCCCATGACGGTAATTGCTGAGTGATCTCTCCATGTCCTTATCTCAACTCACAAGCTTTTCATTATATTTTCTCTCCCCTGTCCAGCTGAGAAGGGGAGTGACAGAGCAGCTTTGGTGGGCACTTGGCATCCAGCCAGGGTCAAACCACCACACTAGGAGATCCAGCTGTGCATCATCCCTGGTTGTCCCATACAGTACCTGTATTGAGAAGTTATCCCTGACAACCATCAGAAATCTCACTGACTGGTTGTGTGCCATTGTTGCCCATCCAGCTGATGCTGGGGGCTTCAGGTTCCCCATGAGAACCAGCATCTGTGACCAGAAACATCCTTGAGTTGGTTTAAGAAATCTCTGTCCACTTCTTCAACCTGATCAGGGGGTCTGTAACAACAACCCACCACAACGTCTACCTTATCGGCCTCTTTTCTGTTCCTGACCCACAGGCTCTGCCCCCATTCAGATGTCCATCCCATAGGAGAACTCCATACATCCAAGATGCTTCTTCACACAAAGAGCAACCCCTCCTCCTTGTCTTCCCTGCCTGTCTTTCCTGAAGAGCTTGCATCCATCCCTTTGCTCCCTCCAGTTATGCAAGCTCTCCCAACATGTCTCAGTTATTCCAACAATGTTGTGGCTTTGTGACTCCATGTGGAGCTCTAGTTCCTCCTGCTTCTTCTCCAGGTTGCAGGTCTTTGTATACTCTTAAAGTTGATGTCTCTTTACCCTTTTTATTGATTCTAAGGTGTCTCTTGCTCCCACCACCCTGCACCCTTTGCTTTCCACCCCTGTTCATTGTTACCTCCCTCAACCATGGGTTGTTATTTCTGTCCCTTGTAATTTCTAGTTTAAAGCTCGCCTCACTGGTTTGGCCAGCCTGTTGACAAACACTCTCTTGCCCTACTTTGTCAGGTGGATGCCATCTCTCCCTAGCAGTCCTCAATCTTCAAAAAGGATTCTGTGTTTTTAAAAGGCAAATCCCTGTTGTTGACACCAGTTGCACAGCTAGGTATTGATTTGCAGGACCATCTGCTCCTTCACAAGCATTTCTGCTTCACCAGCAGGGCCAAGGAAACACCACCTGGGCCTCCATGCCCTTTACCCTCATGCCTGGAGCCACGTAGCCACCCCTGACTACCTGTTAAACAATATAAGCGATCTGTTTCATTGCTGAAATTAGATACTTATATTTGAAATATAACTTGATTCTAAGATTCTCTTAAATATGCAATTATTATAATTTCAAGACTTTAAATAATTTTCTATTTCCTGTCCAAACTTGAGCAAACATTGAACCTTGGAAAATCAATTACTTAGAAGTAGACACAATCATAGAAATCCTTTGAACTTAGAATGCTACATTCATCTTGCATCACTAGTATTTCCTGACAAATTTCTTTTTCTTGTCACTCTTATAGATAGGGATAGTATTTCAGCTATCCCTGTAGACTACA